>NC_056743.1:1463134214-1463224214 GCF_019279795.1 Protopterus annectens
CAGAGGTATGATTAGCTATATTGAGCTTGCATATGGTTATCTGAGGTGTCTGTTTGAGAATGTGTCTGGTAAGGAGCTCCATGCATGCTGGCTTGTATGCTATGGGTGTGGGTGGAGCAGGATGTGAGCTGTGCATGTTGTAAAAATGCTCATTGCCATATGTACCGACTGGTGTGTGACACACCATGGAACCAGGGATTGTAATACAGTCACGTCTCTCACACATTGTGTTTCTGTAGCATAGGAGTAGAGGAGTGGGACACTTTCCACATCTCATCAGCAGTCATCGATAATGCCATTAGCAGTATAGTCATGCTTCTGTGTACATCACAGCAGGCCATCATTAAACAGTGTCATGACACATGGTGAAATGTAGCATGTTGTCACATTTATGTAGGTCCCCTAAGGTACGACAGCACCAGACAGTATGCCATAAAATGCTTGTGTGATTACAATGCTTTGCCAGGCATGTGGCCCTTAAATTAATCATAAAACTGTTGGTGGGCTTGGTTGCAATACCCTACCTACAAATATTACACTGTGCAGATCCACCAAAGTTAGGGTCATGCTGCTACACCCTTGTGTTTGACAGCCTGAAACACAGTGTTTGTAGGCACTCCTTGCAGTGAAAAGTTGGATGCCTGTGCATGCACACAAAACTTGTTCAACTTTGCAGATATGACTTTGGCTTTTCAACTCTACAATGCCTGTCAAGCAACCAGACAGCAAACTGAATATTGTGTGATATGATGTGGGGAACACAGACATATATCGTGGGTACATAACTGTAAGATATGACATACTTAGGACATGTGGCATGTGGGTACACTTTGCCTAAGGTGGTCACTCCTCTTCAGTAGGCCTCAGAGCCATGTCATTCATATATTCACCCAGCTGCTGAAGGGAGGGATGCATGGATTGCAGTAAAATTGTCACATAACATGGAACACTGTCACCATGATGCTTGTTTGAGCAACCTTGAATATCTATGTTACTGGCCATTGCCCATTATATTGTGACACTGCAGCTGTGGTCCTACTCACCATTGGGTCAGTACCCTAATGAAATACCACGAGTCCTGGAGCAGAAGGGATAACACATGCAAAAGTCAACTAATTGCTCAGGTTGCTAATCAAGGCATCTACCTGGAAAAGGGTATGTGAAACCTAGACAGCCTTGCATGATGTGGAACAAAAATGTGGATGAACTAACATGCTGTGTCCTACTTCTCATCATGAGCTTCTTAGTAACGTTTTGTTCATGCTGGGATAAAAAGTATTAAGAGCATGGTATTCAAGGAGAGAGTAGTTGTAGTGAAAGCAGAATTAGTAGTAGCTAGTCACCAGCAATTCAGGGGACTACCCCACTTTCCACATTCTTCACAAGGTAATTGTGTCCTTTCAGTACACACTGCCTGAGTAGTGTCCAAATGCAGAATACCTGTGTAAAACTTCCCACCTTACCTTCACCAAGTGTACGTATTACCTTTCCCCTCCATTGTTTGTCTGTGCTATGTACAGACACAGATACCTTGGATGACTATTTTCATGGTAAACATGATCTAAGTACCTGCAATACTTAGTTGCACAGAGGACAAGTAGCATGCAGTGCCAAGCACTGCCCACAGATCTCTCAGTGGTCTGATATTTAAAGCCATGACAGGAGTTATCATAGAAATGATCAGTAACAATGTCATATACCTACAGACACTGGACAAAACACAGTTTGTGTTAATCAAGGGCATATCATGCCTACCCTGACTGATAGAACTCATTGACTGTAAAACTATGCAATGGATGAGGGGTATATGACTCACTCCACCTGCCATGGCCTGACAAGGGATTTGGCAATATTAGGCCATCAGGCATTACTGAAAAACTGCATAGGTTATTTACAAAGTAGTTTGTCACCTGGTGGATAGCCAAGTGTCATTATCCAGGAAGATAGCAGTGAGTAGTCCACTGCAACAATGAGGGCCAATCAGTCACAGCCACTGTCAGTGACCTTTGACTGACTACTTTTGCAGATGCTTGCAAATTAGGAGATGACACTGAATCCCACACAGAACCAACACTTATCCAGGATGGTCTGAGACACACATTCAGTTGTCAGAGCCACTGGCAAATAGTAAAGTTCAAGAAATGCATAATACTATCTTTTTGGAAGTCATCCACCCCTGGAACATATAGTACTGTCTGCACATCATGCGTGGTTGACCCATAACTGAGGAAGTTTTGGACACAGGCAGTGATCTAGCCTATGACTGTCACTGTCATTAAGATGCAGGGATCATTCAGTTCTATACAACCTGTAGAGAAAGGAATGGCATGTATATCCCAGACTGTCATTGTTATACCATATTTGGCACTCAACCCACCTATCATTGAGTGCAATGGCACCTTTGCGATGTCACTACACAGGCATATATGACAACCATAAGAGCCACAGAGCTTCCATGTTAAGCCAATACATAGTGTAGATAACATGCACTATGCAGACGGTGTCAAGGCCATGAATGTGTAGTCTGTCTCCTACTTGCTTTGTAGGGGAGGTGTATGGTTGCCCAGACACTATACCAAATATGTAACAGGCTCCCCATGCATGTGACATACGCCTCTGTTGTAACACACATCATGTGTGAGTTAGACAATAGGATGTGGAATAAGACAACCATAACTGTTTTAAGACAAATGTCTCTAATGGGCACAGGGAAACTGTAGATGGTTCATCTCCCACACCCCATCTTCTACATGTGTCTGCTCCCAAAACTCTGCTTACACTTATCAAGGGTATCAGACCTTGTCAGAGATTAGGGATGCATGACTAGGTTGATAGAAGCCATTGTTTTTGTCAGCCTATTATACACATATGAACCTACGGAGTCATGCAGCTGTTCAGTCTTACCTTTCTGAAGACATTTTTCTTCGGTGCTGATATTGCATCCTGTGCTCTGATGTTTATGGGTTTATTGTAGCTGTGTTCCCATAGGTGTGTCCTACACAATCCTGAAAATGAAACATAAACAGATCCATGAGACACCTTTCATTGTGAAAGTATACAGCATCCAACATAACATAGACAAAATAATGTGGTTTACTCATTGCAAATGACAGCGTACAATACCTGTGATCTGATGAAGTGGTAACCCCGCAAAAGCGTTAAGCCTTAGAATAAAAATACCTTTTGAACTCTTTGGACTATTTGTTTCTTAGCTGGCTGTGTTGGTGTGCTCACATTTGCATTTTTTCTATTACCTAAGGGTGTCTGCTGTCTTCTGGGACCATATCCTCCACAGGAACACCCAGGACCATGAGCCCATGGCTTGCCCTGTCTTGGTGTGGACAGCACACTCCCTTCTGGAGTGCTGTATGTACTGCAACTATGGCAACATGATTGTGCATGCCCACATGGACTCTCAGCAGATGTAGTTACTGATCTATGTCTACAAGTCCAATGCTCAACTCCAACCAGATGTTCCATCACAGACAATGTGCATTCCAAAACAGATAGTGTGCAATCTGTCTCAGAACAATGTCTTTCCACTGCATCAGTCAACCAATCCAGGGTATCAACAACATGGTGGAGGCATTCATGGATGTCAGACTGTGTTGCATCTGCAACCCTGAGCATTCATCTGGAGTTCCTCTCCGAACATGCCTGTGCCTCCATGATGACTTTAAACATATGCCAAGTGACACATTATGAAACAACTGCAACATGCAGTGGAGGGACAGCAGGCTTCCTACAAGAACCCCTATCTATCCACCTGTGTGGAACCTCATCAACTCTTTGGCTATGGCCAATGTTGACACTCACTGCAGCCATAGTAGCCATACTCCCCTGTTCAATGTCCCCACCCTCTGACTGGCCAATATCTGTGGCCTCAGGGTACTGGGTATGCATAGGCATACTGACTGTGTATGGTGGTAATAAGGGCAGAAGAGGGATGTAATCCTCTGGGACAGATTCAGCCCCTGCAACCTCCAGCTGTACCTCACTTTGGCCACCATCATCATCAGAGTCTGAAGAGACACTAGCATCAGGTTGTGAAGGTGACAAAGACCATCCTCCCTGGTGACCTGTGATACAAAGGGAAAATATCACCATTAATACCGGCACTAGTATGCTATGCAGTACTATGTTGCAACCTATGTTAACCTGTATACACTGCTGTCGGCACTACAGACTTGTATAACCCACATCTGATATAGTAGGACATGAGGACATTATTTTCTACCCAAATCTGTAAGTATTTGAAAGTAATGGTTCTTTAAACTAGACTCTCATTAGCAAGATAAATTATGCACACTGCTGACACTCTGCAGAACTCTGCACAGTTTATAGATATCGCCATCTGAAAAGTCCTGATAATACTGTGAAATCAATAAATGTGGTCGCACCCGCAAGGCAGAGATATGACCCTAAAGTGAGCAGAGTCAGAACATATCTGCGCATTTGTCCATCATGTAAAAAGTACATCATTCCAGCCAGCTGGCCAAGGATGACACTTTAGCTAATACCTTGAACTAAATCTACATCTGTGACAAAAATGTTTTGTGCGTATCAGCAGCAGGAGTGCAGCATCTTCCTATTCCTGACAGTCTTGAACTCATTTGAGGAGATATAATGTAAACAGCACCACGTTACTGTATAAAATTGGTACTACATCCAAATATTTCCCATTTACAGTAGCTGCTATGTTAACAGGTATGCGGTCACAATCTATACATTAGCTTAAAATTGCAGCTAGCCTCCTTACTCCACACCCCATGAAACAGCTAACACTCATGTAAAACTATGTACACCCGGACATGCTAAATGCTGCAGTATTCCAATGCTGATGAAACTAAGCATACCTGGATGCTCCTCTAAAGTGGATACAGTGGCACCTACATCTATGACATATTGTATGTCAGATGCCTGGGAGCTGTCCTGTGTTGCAAGGTTAGCCAGCAATTCCTCTGTGGCTGATAGAGGTTGTTCCACTGCAGGCCCACCACCGGTAACCTGATGATTCCTGGCCACGTCCACTGCCCATATGCGTGCAGAATTGATCATGTCTGTGGAACAGTGTTGCACCTGCTCATAAGTGCGATTCTGGTGCCCCATGGCATTTATGTTGTACACCACGTCATCATACAAGGCTTGTCACTCTTGCTGATTGGCCCTGCCTCTGGACAGCAGCACTTGGTAGTGTTCACATAATGCCTCAATTATGAGGTCATTTTCAGACTCACTGAAAGGTGGGCACCATCTGGCTTGCATGATATCTCCTGAAATACAGAAAAATTAGAACACGTCAGGATTACATATGTGAGAGTACACTATGTACAGATACAGCACTAATGGAAGGCCATCAGCAAAATATACAAAGGGTATAGAACCAACTAGGATAGTAGCAATAGTGACCTACTCCTGTCTGTGCCATGACAGATACTCACATATGCTCACACATGCAAGACAAGAGTCAACTTGTAGTGTGGCCCATTGCAGGACCCCTCCCCCCCATAACATATGAATAAAATACAATGCCAAACAAACAGTTGTGTAGTATTACAATTGCCAAGAAGGAAATTATACAGGAGATGTGTGTACCTAGTTAACAGACAGCGCAATACCTTTGCTGTAGTCTGCATACTCTGTAGATGTTACACAGCTGCAGATCAATGGCATGTCAGCTGTACAGTTCTCAGAAAGGCTTACTGATTTAATCTCCATTCCCCTTAAGAATTTTAAAACATATGCGTCATGTTGGAAACAAACTGCCTACATACCTGATAGAGTACAATACTCTTCTGTTGAAAGATAGAGATATACAATTGTTGTGTCAAAGATTTTATCATGGAAAGTACTCTCATACACAATTGTTCCCCTAGCAAGGAGTTTGCCTTTTTAAGATGGTTCTCATTAGCTGGTGATTGCCTCTGAACCAATCTGTGGTTCAGGAATGCTAATTGTAGCATACACAGCTGATTTGCAATATAATCAGCCAACCCCATGCAGTTATTCAACAAGATATAAGGCCTCAATGTAGAATCCATTGCCTTTCTCATATGTTGGGGTCAAAATTACTGGGGTAAAGATACTACGTCATCACCGAGAGAATGTTTGTAGGAATTACTTATTACATAGAAATGTGTGTGCTACAGGCTGCAGCTGATGCTACTACTGCAGGCAATATGCACAGTCACAGAGGTTTAGAATGTGGAGGACAACACTTATGAGTAATGATGTGACCTGTACCAGCCTTGGTCTACAGCCAGAGGTTGATCGAGGGACATTGGGGTATGTGACTAAGATAATTATGTTGGCCAAAGGTATCACTGACAGAGTAAAAGCAACATGGTTGTTGTGTCCTACAACAAGGTAGGCAGTGCATGTACCAGTATGTCAACTATTTAGACAACTGCTATGGCATGTGTTATGTTATGGTATTCATCTTGAACATGTGTGCTGGCAACCCTTGCTTCCAGCAAGACCTACATATGTGTATGTTGCTCATGCAGCTGTGGTTGTCTGTAATATCAGTAGCAAATCATTGTGTGTTGCACTCTGATATTACTAGGCCTCATTGGAATTACATATTTCAAAATCCTTTGTGAATGTGTAATAATGCATGACCTAACACTATATACACTTTCTAGTGTTGTAATAGAAATATGTTATCTGTGTTCCTATCTGTAGGCCTTTGATTTCCATCATATCATTGAAAAGCAGACAATCCATCTGTACTGCTTTGGGTGGATAAATAGGTGATGAGATAGGCATACATATCAGAATTCATAATGGTGAGGTACACATACATGTATTTTAAATGCTAGATACCACAGGATTTGAACCCAGAACCATGTGGACCAAAACTTAATATTTTCAAAGCATTTAAGAAACTGAGCTACTGAGTCACTGCCACAGCAGCTATATTTTAAAATGTTGTAGAAATACTTGCACACTTATATGCTGTTACAAACCTCACTTACTGTACATTGATGATTATGTGTATGGCTTTATAGGGCTTTATTTCCCCATCAGAGTCCTAGTTAAACACCTATTATTCAATTAATCTTTTAGCAAGTGTATTTTTAAGTTTTGCAGATATAATTGCACAGTTACCTGCTGTTACATACCTCAAGTAACATCTATTATTATGTGTCTGGCTTTATAGTGATTTTTTTCTATACTAGAATCCAAGTTACATTCCATAGTTTCATAGTTTCATAGTAGTGTACTAGGCTATCTGCCCGGGGGCATTTACAAGCCTAGGATACTATGTAGTTGCCTCTAGTAGTGACACATGGAACCCCATTATTTAGTAAACTATACATCTCCCATCCATGCATCGAGATTTTTCTTGAACAGTGCCAATGAAGGGCTCTGTCTCACGTGAACTGGGATTTTGTTCCAGAGTATGGGTAACCTCTGTGTTATGAATCTATCCTCCAGCATGTCCTATTCATATTTGTGCAGAGGTTGAAATCTTTAGCTCGTGTGGTTCTGGTGGATTTGGATTTTTGAGATGGAGCATGTCCATCAATTCCTGGTTGGACATGGCCCTGTATGTTAGGCACAAATCACCTCTGAGCAGGCGTATGCTACTGAATAGAGCTGGAGTTTCTTTAATCTAGCTGGATAAGGCACATGTTTTAGACCTATGATCCTCTTGGTGAGTTCTGTACTCTGGGGTCTTTCCAGTTGCTGCATGTGCCGGGTGAGATACATCCCAAATGGAGCATTATATTCGATCATGGGCCTGATGAGGGTACAATGACCTCCTTTGATCTGGATGAGAATCCCTTCATGATGAGATGGGCTAGGTAGAAAGTCTTTCTGACCACTTTGGCAACATGGTTGTCAAAGGAGAGGTCACTATCGACTTGAGTCCCCAGGTCTCTGATTACATCTTCTGTATTCAGTGGGTTATTGTCGATAGTTTGTGGGTACTTTGTTTTTCCCAAAGGGATGACTATACATTTTTGGCGTTAAGTTTGAGGCCATGATTCCGGCACCAGTTGTCCGTTCAGTGAGACCTTTCTGTAGGATGTGTGTGTGGTAAGGCGCCCAGTTTGCAGTTATCTGCAAACTTTGTCAGCCATAATCCTTCCATGTTTGCTTTCACATCTGTAAAATAAATGCTGAATAGGTGTGGACCCAAGACTGAGCTTTTGAGTCTGACATGGCTCCAGCAATTTTAACCTTATGGGTTCTGTTTTTAGCCAATTTGCTACCCATCTTGTGACATATGGATTTACATTTAGGCTGCTGAGCTTGTCGATGATGCCAGGTGGTATTGTGTCAAAGGCCTTAGCCAAGTCCAAATAGGCAGTGTGGACAGCCTTGCCCTCATCGATGGCACTAGTGACTGTCTCAAAGAAGTCAACCAGGTTTAAGAGGCAGGATCTTTTTTTACAAACCGAACTGTGGGATCAAGGGTCTGCAGATCACCAATGTCGCCATTTATGAGTTCCATGATGATCCTTTCCATAGCCTTACAGATCAGGCTGGTCAAACTTATGGGAGTTACCTGGGTCAGTTGAATTTCCCCTTTATGGAGTGGGACCACTGTTGCTGGCCAGTGTTCAGTATCCTGTAGTGAGGCTAAGATTGAATAGAGTTCTTAGGGCGGGTTTAGTTCATCTTGAGTTCACGCGGGATACCATCGGGTCCCATAGATGCTGTGTTTTTGCCTTGTTGAGTGCTGATTTCACCTGTGTGTCTGTGATGACAGGTAGGTTACATTCAGCAGGGATAGTTACTTCATCTTTAGGGGAGAAATTTGCACTGAACCTATCTGCCAGAATGTTGGCAATGTCAGTAGGGTCAGTGAATTTTTGTTATTGTGTACCAGCTCAGAGCATATCTGAGAATTTCCTCCCAAGGTTCTGACATAATTGAAGAAGGCTTTATGATTGTCTTTGGTATCCTTGGCAATCTTTTTCTCAAAGTTTGCTTTAGATGTTTTATGAGAGAGCGTAGTTTTTACTTGTGCTGATCAGGGATTTGGCTCTGTCCTGCAGCAGCTTCGTACAGTTTGTTTTGGTGGAGAGGGTCTTGGTTTTAGTTGGGATTGCCTGATCCATGCATTCCTGGAGATGTCCATAGAAGGCTTTTGTGAAGGATTCAGCATTTTGGGATGTGGTTTCCATTGACCCAGTAGGCTTAAAGGATATCATTTTCGACTTAAGGAGCTCAAAGTCAGCTTTTGAAAAGTTTTTCACTGTAGTCTTTTGTTCTGGGGATATGTACATCCAACGTGATCAGTTTATGATCAGATCTTACTAGTGAGGGTTTATATCCGGTGCGGAGCATTTGGACCCCATGTTTGTGATAATCAGGTCAAGTATATTATCTCTCCTCGTAGGAGAGGTGACCAGTTGCTCCATAGCATTTGAGTTTATGAATTCCAGGAATCTTTGGGCCAGGGTGTTAGGGCTAGAATAGTGGGCCCAGTCTATGTTGGGGTAATTGAAGTCACCCAATATGATGGTGTTTGGTGTGACATTCATATCCTCCAGTGTTTTCAGGAATGCTTGATGGGATTCCTGGGATTGGGAGGGTGTTCTATAACATGCGACCAGTTGTATGGCATTGTATGGTATCCCATTTTTCCATTAGTCTTAGCAAATTTGCGCTACGCAGCACAATGCACATCCTAGCTTAAACATGCTTAATGACGGAAATCTTAGTTTGCTTTTTATTTGTTGCATTATTTTGTTGCCTTTTTCTGTTTTGAATACTGTGATTTGTTTTATTTACCTTGTGTTTTACTTATATTCTGCTTTTAACTGCATATTAAAACTTGAAAAGAGGCCACAGCTCTGTCTCTTGTGAGGCAGAATTTTTTTCCCCACCCTTCCACCTGGTTACTGTAGTGTTCTTAAACATAACTTTCTTTCTAGTTGTCTTCCTCTTACGTTAATTTGACCATATATCTCATTTCCTCTCTGTTTTTACTGGCTTGTGTGAGTAAGCACAAAATTATCATTTTGTGAAATCACTCCCCTTCAACTATTTAAATTTATTGGCCATCCTACTGTATTGCATAGTACCAGAATACAAAAGTGACCACCCCCTTTCAATCTATCTTGCTGCTTTAAAAACCATGACTCTCCACTAAAACCTAACTTTTTAGACAGGTAAGTTACCTACTTTCACATCTAACTCCTCTAGTGCACACTGCAGTGTTTAGGATAAACCATTTTTCCCATCTTACCTTTAAGCATCCGTGTGACTAGTACTTGCTTTAAAACTTGCTGGAAAGCACTAGGAAGTCTTAAACTGATACAAGAACTCAACTCTCCTTGTTAATAAGGAGAAATGAACTGTAGGCACTAAACATCCTATAATTGCAAAGTACCTTGCTACGGTAAGGGGAAACAGCTCTTGTACTTTACAAAAAAAAAAAAAAAGCACCAAACCAGGCATGTCCAAAGGTCAGCTTCCGGTGATTTCTCCTGTCCACCCAGTGAATCTGGGCATACTGGGGCAATGCAGCAATTTCCTCATGTACACAGACAACCCTCTCCTCCTACCACCCAACACTACAACCTGCAAGAGATGCACTTACATAGCCAAACTGGAAGCAAAGCTCTCTCCACCCATGAATGTGCTAGGAGAAGGTTAACACCCACACTACACCTCAAGCAACACATAGCCCTTCTAAACCCAAACCACCAACATCCACACCACCAACACCCACACATAGCAACACTAAACCCACATATGTGGAGGTACTTAACAGTAACCTGCCCAAGCAACAAGGACCTCCGAAGCTGAAACACAAACAAACAGCAATCACAACCAAAGTGTCACATAGCTCACAACACCAGTGTGCCACCCAACAAAAGCCCATAAGGCAAGACAATGTATCCACCACTTTAGTCATAGGTGACTCTATAGTCAGGCACACTGATGTCTCACTCGCCAGGCTGAACAAGGAGAAAATTACAGTCAGCTGCCTGTCGGGTGCCAGGATCCACCACATTTTGTGGAGTGACTTGAGTGCATGCATTAAGTACAAATATGACTCTGTCATTGTCCATGTTGGAGTGAATGACTTGAGATGTACCTCCCTGGACTACATGAAAAGAGACATGGAAGAGCTCTCAGATCATGTGGCCCAGGTAGGTATGACCCTAGCCCTGAGTAGCATACTGCCTTTGCCCAGAATGATACCAGAGTGTAAGGACAAAATGATTGACTTCAACAATTGGAATAACTTCTTGTGTCATTCAAAGGGGATCCAGTATCTGTCTGCCTGGGACAACATGATCGACAGAGCACAATGCTTTGCAAGAGATGGTCTGCACCTGTCACCCCTGGGATTCAGATTACTGGCTAAGGCTCTTGCCACCCCTATAGTGCCTTTTTTAGGCAAAGTTCAAAGGCCAAAACCACTACCGTAACGGGTACAAGCATGCAAAATCTGAAGCTAATGCTACTCTATGCTAGAAGTCTAAACCTCAAAATGCACTCTCTTGAGACACTCCTAAAAATGGAGAACATCGATATCTGTGCAGTAACTGAGCCCTAGTTCAAGGCTCCAGAGAGCACCCCTGCAATACCAGGCTACAACTCTTACCACACTTTTCGACCACCAAACCAGGATCAAAACACTAAAGGTGGAGGAGTGTCCATATTCACCAAGGATATTCACAACACCAGACTAGTTGCCCAACACAATGCATCTGAAATTCTCCAGGTGCAACTAACACTCGGTAAGACTGCAATTCAAATTGTAGTTTGCTACAGATCCCCCACCATGCCCCAAGATTCTCACTACACCTTTCTAAACATACTGGAAAATATTAAGATACAAACAAACACCCTAATACTGGGTGGTTTCAACTACCCTGCCATTAACTGAGAAAACTACTCATGTACCAACACCTTTGCCCAGCGGTTCTTGGAATTCATAAATTCCAATGCCCTGGATCAACTAATCCTTAGTCCCACCAGGGGCTCCAATATCCTAGACCTGGTCATTACCAACATGGAAAATCAATGCTCCACACCTATGGTCACCCCCTCGTTGGTCAGGTCTGACTAGTCACCCTTGACATCCACATCCCACGCCCATCCCCCAGTAAGGAAACCTCCGTAAAAAACTTCTCCAAAGCCAACTTCATGCTACTCAAGTCAGAAGTGACAAACTTCATGACACCCATGCAGACGGGAATTGAAAGTTCGACTGCTGAATCCTACACTAAGGCACTGTATGAGCACATCCACTTGTGCATGAATCGTGCCATCCTAAATAGAACCAAGACGCTCTCCTCCAAAAAAGGAAGCCGATCTGGTGGTCCCTTGCCATAAACAAACTTTACAACAAAAGAAAGAAACTGTTGCAGAAAAGAAGAAAATCTCAGGATGCAAAAAACTCCCTTACCAGCCTCAGTAAGAAGCTGAGATCCCTCATAAAATCCTCCAAAGCTAGTTACGAAAATAAAAGTGCCAAAGATTCCAAAGACAACTACAAGGAATTCTATAACTATGTCAAGAATCTAAATGGCAATGCTCAGATCTGCTCTGAGCTACAACAGAATGGCATTAAATATACTGATCCCAGGGATATTGCCAATGTCCTGGAAGATCAATTCAGTGCAAACTTCACCCCCCCTCTCACCCCCTAAAGGGCCCATCTCAATACCGAAAGATTGCCAAATTCCGGTAATAACAGCCACACAGGTAAAACACACACTCTCCAAAGCTAAGAATACAGCATCCATGGGACCAGACAACATCCCAGGCTGTGTACTACATGAAGTACAAAATGAACTGGCACCTCACCTAAGTGTCATGTTTAATCATAGCCTCACCTCAGGCTTCGTGCCCACTGAGTGGTGCACAGCTACAGTTATCCCACTCCACAAGGGGGTTCCACCTTAGATCCCGGGAACTACTGCTCTCTCAGTCTGATGAGTCTGATCTGCAAGGCCATGGAACGTATTATCATGGAACTTATAAACAAAGACATAGGCAGCCTTCAAACACTGGACCCCATGCAGTTGGGTTCGTGAAGGGCCGATCTTGTCTCCCTAACCTGACTGACTTCTTCAAATCAGTCTCCAGAGCTGTGAACAAGGGTAAGGTGGTCTACACAGCCTATCTGGACCTCTCGAAGGCCTTCAACACCATCCCTCACTCTGGAATCATAGATAAACTTACTAAACTGGGCATTAATCCCTACGTCACTCGATGGGTTGCCAACTGGCTTACTGACAGAACCGACACTGTAAAAGTAGCCGACTCCAAATGCAGCTCCAGACAAGTGACAAGTGGAGTACCTCAGGGTTCAGTCCTGGGACAGCTCTTGTTTGGCAGCTACTTCTCTGAAGTGCAGGCCAACACTAAGGAACTCTGGCTAACAAAGATCGCAGATGACTGCAAACTGGGATCCATTATTGAATCCCCAAATGATGGGGATATTCTACAAAAAGTCCCTACAGAAACAGATGCTTGGTGCCAGAGCTATGGGCTCAAGCTCAATGCCAAGAAATGTATAGTTATCCCCTTTGGGAAAAAACATGTACCCATGAATTACCACATAGGTGGCAGTACACTAAACACCAAAAGTGTGATAAGAGATTTAGGGACACAGGTGGACAGTGGTCTCACCATCGATAACCACATCTCCACAACAGTCAGCAAATCCTCCTGTGTGGCACACCTCCATCACTAAGGGCTTTTCATCCAGAAAAAAGGAGGTCATTGTCCCACTGTACTCATCCCTCATTAGACCCATTATAGAATACAATGCCCCGTTTGGTATGTACATCTCAAGACATCTGCAACAACTGGAAAGGCTGCAGAAATACCTCATTAAAGGAATCACAAGCCTAAAGCAGATGGTCTATGCTGGCCATCTAAAAAAAATCCACCTATACTCTGTCACATATCGTCTACTCAGAGGCAATCTCTGGTTAACATACAAGGCCATGTCAAACCCAGAGCTGTTGGACATACTACACTTAAAGAAATCCCAGTCCCTCAGAGATACACATGCCAGAGATCTAAGCCTTTTCATCACAATGAACAAAACATGCTGGAGGGAGAGGTTTCTGCCCCAGAGAATCCCCAGAGTCTGGAATAGACTGCCATGCATGTCATGCAGAGCGCCTCTTTGGCTCTCTTCAAAAGGAACTTTGATGATTGGATGGGAGATAGGAAATTTACCCCGGGGTTCATGTCAATCACCCTGCTAGACAGAGGTCCGGGGAAGTAAATACTGTGGGAAGAAATAGCCAGGGAATTGTTATGGCTAGGCTTGTATAGGCCCTAGGGCCGATAGCCTAGTACCAACCTATTGAACCTATGAACATGGCAAGTACTATGTTTCTCTCAAAACAGCTGTGCTTTTTAAATGGCTGTGGAGCTTGGCAGGTTAATGCACTGTTATTCAAGTGCAATGATCCTGGGTTTGAAAGAGGGCATGGGTGTAATTTTTCAATGTGATTACTATGTTTTCATCTAAATATATCAATATAGTATTATTAAGCATATCTAAGTGATGTGGCGCAGCATGCAGCATCTTGTAAAAAAAATCTTTAAAGAAAAGAAAAATGGGGAGATATGACACTGGTGAGATGGTGTGCAAGCAGGGGAAAAACATAGTGAAAGGTAGGTAGGTATGTGCAGGAAGGGAGTAGGAAAGAACCATAACTATCCATTTCTTGTACAGCAACACTTGTGCAGTTTAACAGATCATTTAGCTGAATTTGGACTGTCACCCTCCGAGAGATGTGTGACGACAACATAAGTGCGTTGTCAAGCCAATTGGACCAAATTAATTGTGTCCAGTGGACACGTGTGAGAAATGTAGAGTTATGCATGGGACAATTTTTTTGGGGGGGGGCAGATGCCCATTTTTTTTTTTTTTTTTTTTTTTTTTTTTTTGTAAGGTGAGAGTGGAATGCTGGGGAAGGGACATAGATATATGTGAGGGAGGTAAGTTGGGAAGGTGAGAAAGTTTTGCAGACATACAAGACAACTGACAGTGTTGGTGTTTGACACAAGACGGTGGAGAAAACCTTAGCTGGGGAGGGTGTTGTGGAATCCCAGTTCCATGGATGTCAGACACAGTAGCAGTGTGATTCAAGTCCTCACCCAAAGGACTGTCAGCACTGTGCCTTCTCTGCTCCTCCCACCTGTCCACCGGGATGGACAGCATGGTCTCCATCTGATATAAGCAAGCACTGACAGTTCGATGCAACAACCCATGCACTTTGCCTGTCAGTTCCTTAAGGGTGACATAACCACTCCCTCCAATTCCACTCCCAGAAGGGGGCCACCCCCAGCCTGTGGGGCAGAACTACCTGATGGCCCAGGTAGTGCAGGGGCAGCAGAGGGGTTGCCACCAAGCTGCAGCCCAGATGTGCTTGGACCTGGTACTGCATCCGGGGGAGCCAAGGTAGGCGGATCACCTGGAACCAGCTTACCTTGTCATGCTGTAATAAATTAAATATAAACATAAAGTAAAACTAAACATGACCAAATAAATGTTAGGATTAACATAACAGAAGATAATAATGATTAATCAAAAGAAAGATAAAGGAACATAATGAGGATCACAACAATAAATAACATAGATGAAAGCATTTTAACAGCAAAGCAATATGAAATTATACATACGTCCAACATAAGAGGTAGTTATAAATAATATATTAATATTAAATCAAAATAATAAATATAATTAATAAATTAAAGAAGAGAAGGGGTGGGGTGAGAGAAAACAATAAACAATAGTAACTTCACAGGTAATATTACAACACAGACTGCTACTACATACTTCTACATATGTAAGATTCCAGTTGTGAGTACAGTGACTGCAAATATTGTATAGATGATGTTGCACATGCATAGTTCTCAACCTGTTATGATGGGACATTATGGACCAAGCCCTACCAAATGGTGGCACAAAGGCACAACTACAGGGAATATTTCCCCACAGTGTGCTTATACATTAGTAGTAGGGTGTTCTGATAATGGATTTGCCAGTAAATTACACTACAAGTAATGTCTTATATCTGCAAATCAAAAACCAGACATATGGAGCAGTACTCATTACATTCTGCAGAGATCGTGACAGTTGAAAAGTATGTTTGTGTACAGTTATTATACTAGACAGCTGGTTATTTCTCAGTTGGCTGCCATGGGATTAGAACCCACAAGCAGTGACTACAAGAATAATGTGCACTTTATTTCAATATAACAAATTATCAAAGCACCATCTCCTTTAAAATGTTTATTGCGACATGTATGAAATCGTAATTTTACAGACATTCATAGCTGTGTGTGTTATCAGACTGGATCTCACAAGCAGTGACCAGAAGAATAATGAGCACTTTATTTGAAAACATTAGTTATAAAAGCACCAGCACCTTTTACACTTTGTATTGCTTCATGTCAATTCAAATCTGGCATTTCCACGCATGTATGGGTATCTAGGACTTCTTTTACATTACCCATATAACATGTTCATTTACTGAGTGGTCTCTACAGCATATTTCAGGAAAAATTATCAAAACTCAAACTTGACCCTTATTCTGAGTATTGCACTACATTTATGTCTGCCATTTCTTGGTGCATTACTTTTCATTCACATGTGACAGTTGGCTGGTGTCACATTAGAACACACATGCAGTGAATCCAAGAATAATAAACACTTTTTTGAGAAAAATTACTTCTCAAAGCACTGTCTCCTTTTAAACTTTATTGATAATGTTGCTGCAAATCTGGTATTTGGACACATGGATAGTGGTCCATGCTTTCATTTAACTTACCCATATACCCTGTTCATTTACTGGGTGAAATCTACAGCATATTTCAGACAAGATTATCAGAACACAGGCATGACCCTTAATCTGCTGCTTGAACTACATTGATTTGTAATATTTACCAGTGCACTTTTATTCATGCACACATAACAGTTGACTTTTGTCAGATTAGCCCACAGAAGCAGTGAATGCAGGAATAGTGAGCACTTTATGTGAAAACATTAGTTATGAAAGCACCATCAAATTTTAAAAGTTATTGATTAATGGTTGTTTCAACTCTGGCATGCAGACCAGGGATAGCTGTATAAGACTTCTGTTACTTTACCCATATACCCTGTTCATTTATTGAGTGCAACCTACAGCATGTTTCAGGCAATGAGCAGACCAGAACAGTGACTCTTAAGCTGGGTAGACCACAACGCTAAGTGATGTTTGAAAGCTATGCTACTCATGCTTACTTGTTTAACTTGCTTTATTATTTCTGGTAGGCACTGACACATTAATAAAGATGTAAGCTGTTCCGGTATATCATACCTGACTGTTAAGATGACAAACTTTGTAGTTACATTATTGTATAATTACGTTATCCATTAAGTTATTACTTTGATGTTTCCCTACTTATCATACTCTCACCTTCTCTTGGCCAAGCGCCCTACATGGGACTGGACATTGTGAACTCTCTCTTCTGCAGTTGTGGTAAGAGAAGAAAAACATTATGCATACCAGTTATGCACAGATTCAGTTTGTATATTTCAAAATTATTGGCAAACATACTTACATATCTGTGGGGTATGCCCATCCCTAGCCTCTTGGACCCAGGTGTTCAAGATTCCCCTCTTCCTATGCCTCAGGTCATCATAGTGGTGGTGACACTGCTTACAAGTGCATGAGATTCCAGTAGCACTGGTATGTTTTCCTGGCTAAACGATCTCAAGCCTCAGACTTACACTCTGAGCCCTGGTAGTCACCCTGGAGCAGTTGGGGTTCATAATTCCTAACAAGCAGTCCAACAAAAACTCCAGACTCCTGCACTCCCCACCTATGCAGACACACAGGCACACTCCTTCACCAACAACACCAGGGATATCTACAGCCAAGTTAAGACTCCAAACAGTGATGTGAATTTCCACCTATTGGCCTTTAAATAGGCTGCATTCCCACCCTTACATGTCATTATGTAACTTTCAAAAAAGTGCTGCACCTCTTAGCATCGCACAAACTTGCACAAACCATGCGTAAGTAAAGCTTATCAACGTGCAAACAGAAATAGACCACTGACCATGTTTAAGCACTGCTTAGCATTGTGCAACTTTTCTAAATGTAACAATTTTTTTATTTTAAACTAAACTGATGTTTCAGTCATCTGACACATTTTAACAGGATATATGTAAAACGTATGACTGTTCAAGACATGAACCCAGTACCTACTACAGTGTAGGTCATGACTCAACCTATTTAGCCAATGGAATAGTGAAGAGCATTTGTACATCTTCACATATACTACATAGGTGCCTGTAAGCATAGCACAGCTTCACTGAATGGGTTTGCCCATTGCTAAGTACAGCAAGACAACAAATGAATACATACAGTTTCATTTTTAGATGTTTGGCACATGTCTGTTGTGTGTGTGTATATATATATATATATATATATATATATATATATATATATATATATATATATATATATATCTTTAGCACATCTCAGCATTGCTAAGCAATGCGCCGCTCTGCAAAACAACTCACAAAAAAAGTAAAAAAAAATAAATACATAAATTACAATCAAATACATCTATTTTTAGATGTGTAGCAGATGTCTCCTATCTATTTGAGCTCAAACAAGCACACAAATGTAAAAACAAAATGCAATTTCATGATGAAAAATCTGTTGTTTTTGGTCGAGGTTAACGGGCTAAAAAGTATTGTACTGTGCTTATCAACTGTCCAGAATTTTTCTGGAGAGTCCACAAGTATGACACAGGCTCTACAGTGTACCTTACATGGATTAATTTTCCATGTTACTGTGATCTATCTCGGCAGCGCTCCATAATTAATATGTATGGTGTCCTGCTGAGGAGGAACTGTGACTGTGTACATGGGTACATTCCATGTAGGCTATTTTATTGAATCCTGCTGAGAGATGTAATATATATATATATATATATATATATATATATATATATATATATATATATGTATATATATATCTATATACACACACATTTTATATATATATATAGAAAGAGAGAGAAAGAAATACACATATCTACTTATTTATATATATATATATATATATATATATATATATATATATATATATACATACATATATATATATATATATATTTATATATATATATATATATATATATAGAGAGAGAGAGAGAGAGATGCATCTGTGTGTACAAATATATATATATATATATCTGTTTGTGTGTGTGTGTACGTACAAACGTATCTATTTCTATACAAATGTGTAGATATATATATATATATATATATATATATATATATATATACACACACACACACACACATATATATATATATATATATATATATATATATATATATATATATATATATAAAGAGAGAGAGGGAGAGAGAAAGAGAGATATACACACAAAAATACACACTCTGACAGCACAAATAAAAGTAAATAAGGGGAATTGTGGAAGGAAATGGCTACTCCAGTAGTGATGTATTAGGACATCTAATCTTATGGTAAGTTTTACTTACCTAACTGTACTATGTTTAACATAATGATCACTGTTGCAGGCTACATAGGTAGATTACCATAGATAATGCAGACAGTGGGATTCCTATCATGTAGCTGAGGCTTGTGAGCTCAACTACTGGAAACACTGAAATCACTTATGGAACACAGAAAATCAAAGGTACACCATGTTGACTGCAACCTCAAATCCATAAAATACCCTACCGCCCTGGCCTCGGGAACAAGTGCCAACATGGGACCAGAAGAGGGGCAAAGTTTTGTTTGGATATTGCTGGTCTTGGGTATTCTGATCTTTGGTGTCCACTCTTCCAGAGAAGGGAGGGGGAATCACTCTAGAATTTAATAAACCCTGAAGAAGGCCCTCAGAAAACCAACTGTGGACCTAGAGAAAGAATTTAATTTGTAATGCTTTGGGAATGTCTGCACTGAAAATTAAGTAGATGCCTCTAGAATATTTCTTGAATCCACCCCTTTACAAAACTCCACTGAAGAAGACGAAGCTCTGATAGGCTTTGACCTTACCTGGCAGTGATTTATCAAGGTAATAAAATAGAAGTAAACTGCCTGTGAAAACCATCTTTAGATACCCTGTTTAGAAACTGGATGACCTTTTTACTTAACTTCTCAGAAAACAAAAAGCTGTTCAGTCTTACTGAAGGATTCTGTCCTTTTCAAGAAACATCTGGGCTTTTGGTGGATATTTGTAGATATCCAGAAAATGCATCATCCTTTCCCTCTCCTTGGGTTTTATATAAAATGTGGAGATTGATGGATTAAACTCGGTGACCACTTTAGGCATGGAAGTCAATTTTTTTTCTTAAAAAAACTTGTCCTTGTGAAAGCTAAATTAAGATTGGCTCACCATAGGGGCTTATAACTCAGACACCCTTTAAGAAGACGCCAGACCAATAAGGAAGGCAGTCTTCCATGTCCTGACATGAGCTGGTTCAAATGGTGCAATGGTAGTCTTTTCAAGCACAAAACTGGGTTTCCCAAGGAAGTGTCAGCTGTTTTCTAAGAAGATGAATGTGTAATACACATTTTAAAAAGAAAAGGAGATCTAAGGGTAGGCAAGCAGAGATGGCAAATAAATGAATCTTAAAGCATGCTAAGCCAGAGGACAGTAACTCATACCAATAATTTAACATCAGAGAAAACTTGGCACAACCAAGGACCTCTCCTTTATTTACACATATGTCACTTTCTACTAGAAGGTCTTCTAGCCACTTTTAGTACTTGCTGCACATTTGCATATCTTCAGACAAGAGGTGCCTAAAAGGAATCAGAACTCTGTCATCCAGACAGTCATTTGTAGAGATTCCAGACTGCAGTGTATCAAACAACTCTTGTTTGAGTAAATTCACTGTGTATTGGAGCCTGTGGTAATTTCCTTTGGCCATATTTGAAAAGAAGGGACCTGTGCCAAAAGGTAGCTTCTACTATAATATTTTGTAAGGCCTTTTGGATCTTTAGAAGAACTCTGGGTATTAGTGGAAAGGGTAAAAAGCATACAAGTTCTTACCACCCATGAGAATGAAAATTCTAGACCTGCTTGTAGGGTTCCTGGAACAGAACGTATTTAATTGTGTGTTTAGCAAGGAGGTGGACAGATCTAACTGAGGTACTCCCAGAGAGAGATCAGTTCTTGGAAGACCCCGGATGAAGTTCCAATTCTTGAGGGTCTGCCTTTCTCCTGTTCATGTTATCTGTAACTTCCTTATGCTCTGATGGGATATATGATCCCTGAAGGGTCAACTTGATCTGGATAACTAACTCCTAGGCTAGCACAATAAGCCTGCAAAGGAGGTAGGACTTGTTTCTCCTGATTGTTCAAGTACCACATTACTGTACTGTTGTCTGTGATCACATGAAAATGCCCTCAAGTCCAGAAAGAGTTATGGCTTTCAAAACCTTAATTACTTCCATCATGTCTGATATTTATGTACTTTTTTCTGTCCGTTTTTATGCCCTGTGTCACTGCTCCTCATGCAAAGTCAGAGTAATCTGTTGTGACCAACAGGGTGAAGATGACACGTGGAATGAGGTGAGAGTTCAGTCCTCCATCAAAATAAATCTTTCAGAAAAGGTAGCACTGAAACTTGAACAACTCATTGAGTGATGATGTTGTGACCTTACTGATCTGTGGAGCCACTAAATTTTTCTCCTGTGAGGTCTGGCAAATGGGAACAGGATGAGTGTTGTAGCCATGAAACTCTCTGGTAGAAACTAGTATCTATCTGAAGAAGTTCAGAAAGATTTCTCTGTACAGATACACTTTGTCCTGAGGAAGAAAAGCTCTTCCTATAAAACACAAGCCTGTCAGAAGGAATGAGAGAAGATTTGGGTAAATTTAGTTGAAACCCCAAGTTGAGACAGTTCCTGACAAAATGCAAGGAATCTTTGCATTTGGTAGAAAAGTCTGCATATTTAACAGAGTCATCCATGTATGGAAATATATGAATGCCTTGTAGTCTGTAGTAATAACAACTGGTGGTTGACACATTGGAAATATGCTTGTAGGAACAGATAATGCAAAGGGTAAGACAGAGAACTGATAGTGAGATCCAAGTGCAGGGAATGTTAAGAAACTCCTGAATTTCCTGCAGATTAGGATATGGTGACAGGCATTCTTCAGGTCCAGAGTTACTGTTTCACTGGGAGAAGGGACAGGGAGTAACAAGACTGGATGACACAGCATCTTGAAAGATGGTTCCTTTACATTAAGGATGAGAATAGAAGGATCCAGTACTGGTATCCACAATCATCCTTCTTTGGAATTAGAAAGATTCAAGAGTAAAACATTTTGCCTCTATGCTGTAGAGGCGCACTTTCTATGTCCTTGTTGGACAACATGTTGTCTGAAATCAGAAAGAACAATGCAGATTGGTTTGCTAGATGAGAAAGAATCCTATGGAAAGAGTCCTATTACCATCGTTCCCTCATGGGATTACATGCAGGAGTCATTTGTTTCAGATTATTTGATTCCTGAGAGGAAAGTGAAGGTGTTGGTGGGTGAACAACTTTACATACTGCCAAGATGGGAGAGGCTGTGAACAGGAAGAAGTGTCACATAGTCGTTCAGACTATTTTGGCCTGCTCCTGATTCTGTGAAGATCCCCCTTTTTACTAGAGTTTTCCCGCAGCAGTGTATTAAAGTTCTTTTTACTTTTTCTCTGCTGAGGTTAAAGGGCCCGGAATGGAAGGGAATGTTCTTCATAAAGGGCTAAAACAATAGAGAACCCCCATGTATCACTTTCTTTGAATCATTAAATGTTTTGAGTAACTCAGCAGCAAGAGCCCAAAGAGAACATCTTTTTCAAGAGCCAATTAAGAACTTAGGACTTCATGTATTCAGGAAGATCTTGACAGTGCAAAAAGCAAACCTTCTCATAAGACATCTAGTGGCTGCAGCCCTGCAAAAAGCATTAGCAACACTGTAAGAGAAGTTGAAGGAGTGTTTTTTTTTTTTTTTTACTTGGGAAGCAAACTCAATTAGGAATGCAGAGGATTTGAAATCAGATGTAGGCAGATTGGAGGATACGTTCCTCATGTTTTCAAAATTAACCAAGAAAACCCTAAGGAAATAATCATGTTATTTAAATCTCTAAAAGTCCAGGTAGAGGAGGAATGTACTTTTTTTGGCATGTTTCTCAATGTCTTTCCCATCCTTATTAAAAGGAATAGGATTAGCCTTAACAAGCAGTTTAGCAGAAGAGGATGAAGAATTATATTCAAAAAATTATATTGGGATCTGCTTTGGGATTAGACATCAGATATTTGTGAGATTAAGGGACTTTATACAATTTGTTAGGATATTTGGATATAGTAGTGTCAGGCATAATGCCATATGTTAGGAAAAACATCATCCAAAGCTGCTAAAATTGAAGGAACAACTGTTGGCTGAAGTAAATCCAGTTCTAACATGTTGCAAAATTTCTTCTGAGAGGAGACAATGTCAGTTTTCTCCCAATGAAAGAATTCTGTCATTTTGTTAACAATCTCAGGAAAGGAAAAGGTTTCTGGATGGAAACCTGAAGTGATACTTATCTCAAAGTTAACATGTTCTATAGCAGAAAAATGATCAGAATCAACATATTCTCCCTGCTGCTCATTTCTGTCTGAAATTGATTCAAAGTCAGTATTAGAGGGAAACCTCTTTCTTTTTCTTTCAGAAGGAAAGGATGAAAAAGGATTTAACATGTTAAAAGTAATCCATAAAGCCTACATTTATTTAGTTAGTTACTTATTTAACATTTGTTTACCGGGAAAGTCCAACTTGGAACAAAGCCAATTTTCAGCAGAGGCCCAGGGAGAAATGCTCCAGATATATGTCTCTGAAATGCAAACAATTAGGCAGCAAGAAAGCTCTGAAGCTTTTGGTGCACAAATGATCCTTTTATATTTCTCTTTCTTAGCTTCACTGAGGTCAGGTTGCACAGAATGAGACCCAAAGTTTGTAGAAGTGGGCCAGATGTAATATCCTAGGCAAGATATTGTTCATTTAGCTTTCCTTCTATACCAGTGATTATTATGTTGAATATTCAACACTATCTAAAAGTGAGTAGAGAAGGACAAGCAGCGATTTCATAGTTCTGTTATAGGAATAGGGATCACAGACTGTGAAGAGTAACACTGGGACACTTTTGACCTGGTAAACAATTCCTGATCAGGTACACTTTGATGACCTGTCAACATTAAACTATCACAAAGTTATGTAGAGATGCAGTGATCAATTGCAGGAATGGTGTGTATTAATGCTGATTCTTTGTAAAGGCAACAATCTTAACTATATTGAATGGATAGATGAAAGAATTCCTCAGGTCTGAAACAAAACTGCATTTATAAGTAACTCGCTTTATTTTAGTCACAACAGATATCCTCAGAGACTGAATTCTTCTGACCTATCTCCTTACAAGTCCAGCTATAATCAGGATACTACATTTCTATGTTCACTCTTTTTGGAAAAAGCAATTACATTAATTATTGATGTTAAGAGAAAACACTCAAACATTATTACATGACAGATCATTGTAACTCAGATGAAATATCTGACTGTAGTAATATAAGAAAATGATAATAACTGAATTAACAAGTAGTTTCAAATGCATAGCAAATCATTCACTAAATATTCTATAAACTTAATATATACATCTGTGATAATAGTTTGTAAAATAAAATCTGGCAGGAAAAAGAAAGAAAGAAAAACAAACAGCAAGACCTTAGGGCTGAGTGAAGGAAAGCAAAAAAAAAAGCAAGAATATCAGGGCAGAGCAGAGGTGATATCTGAAGTACCTTCAGGATTGTCTAGAACTCAGACCTTTATGCTCTCTACTGTTACACAGATCGTCTGTCTTGCGAAACCATGAAAAACATAAAACAATCATGAATATCAGTATAGGAAGAACACAAAAGCACTCTGGCTTCTAGACGTGTCTTCTGCATGATTCTTCTCATTTTGGTAGACCTAATCCCCATAATGCCATCAGTTATGATTGGAGATTTAGTGAGAAGACTTCAGTGCCATGTAATTGTTTTCTTAGATAACACAAGAATGACTAGGGTGAAAGGGAAGTACACCCTGGAACTAGCTTTCCTGGGGAGACTGAACATTTATTTTAATTTATTTATTTATTGCACTTGTTTACTGGGAAAATCCGACTAGCCACAGAGTCCAATTTTCAGTAGAGGCACCAAGAGAAAAGCTCCAGATCAGACATATTAGATAAAGATTTATTCATAGTGTTGACAAAAAAAAAAAAAAAGCATTTTACAAGTGTATGCAAGGTCTAGTGAATAAAGATATTTTATAAACATTTATACATGGTATAGAAAGGTCATTCAATGGTATTTTGAAAAGGCTGCATAGTAAATGAGTAATTGTATATAGTACATTAAGGCAATGATACAGATTATTGTTTTGAGCAAAAGAAGATGATGAGCATAATTCAGTATGCATACATAAATTCCATGGACCAGTACATTGCATCTGTATCTCTATCTGCCTGTCTATTTCTATCTATCTATCTATCTATCTATCTATCTATCTATCTATCTATCTATCTATCTATCTATATGAATTTCAGTGGACCATTTTATATATATATATATATATATATATATATATAGGGGTCCACTTTGTAATTATGAAATACTGAAATCTCGAATTTCAGTATTTCAAAACCACAAAGCCGAAAACCCAACCACAACTCATAACTCTGAAAACACACAACTGCGAAATTCAAAATCCCGCACCTAAGCTATACATGCAGTACACACATAAACATACACAGAACTCCCTCCCACACTCAAACAAATACTTCTAAACTACATGTAAGCAGGGGGGCAAGCCCCCCTGCACCCCCCATGTGGGGGGTTGTGCCCACCCACATCTCTCTACTTATATATTCTAACTCTGAGATCGCAAAAACAGAAACACAAACGAAACTCACACACACATCTTACACTTCCTCAAACACACATATAACAGTCACAACACACACTTAATCACACTAAACCCTTAACCAGCATATTTACACAAACAAACTTACCAAAACTAAACCAAAACATCTAAATACCACACCACCGGAAGCAGAAATTCAAAATATCCGTGCTTCGGAAATTTGAATTTCGCACTTCTGTCGGTTTCGTAATTGTGAGTCCACAGCTTTGTAAGTTCGAAATACTAAAATTTGAGATTTCAGTATTTTGAATTTATATATATACATATATATATATATATATATATATATATATATATATATAGAGAGAGAGAGAGAGAGAGAGATAAAACAGTCCAAAACAAACCTGTTAATAGCTGAAGGTGTTCCATGAAAGAAAAGGCAATGCAGTGAATAAATCACAAACGAACCACCATGGACATCCAAAAACTCTTGAAATGCTTTATTAAAATGAACCCTTAATAAAAAGGAAATATTTGTAGCAAAATCCTTGTAAAAAATATATAAAATATATAAAAACACAAAAAGGTACACCATTTAGGATGATAAACGCTTTCAGAATTTCCCTTCCTCAGATCCTGTTGCAGCTGAAAATATGTTCCATTTAAGGAAGGCTTAACCAATCAAGAAGTTCACACAAACTGACACCTCCAGTGTAAGCCACAGGTAAAACATCCTATCAGGACATGATGGTGAAGTTACCCCCTCCCTAGAATCCAGTCAGTGGAAGAACTTTAAGTGTAAGTTAAAACATCACTCCATTAGGTGTGCATTTGCTTTCGAAATAAACACTGCTCTGCTAGAGCAGATACCAGTTCTCCTTCTTCAGATGGATTAAAAAAATAATATAACACCTTAGTTAAACATAAAACAAGATGTAGTGAATTGACACTGTTTCATTGAGGTGAATCTTGTCACATAAAAGGCTGTTATTCACAGTGCATGAACCATAATGGAACAGCCTAAAACAATCACAGTGCAAATATGAGTCATTCCAATAAACATTTTCTATACAAGAAATAGCGAAGAAAGGGGGGGGGGGACGCATGCTTTTCCTTGACTCAGAGCTAGTGAGAAAATCAGTGACAGGTTTTGAAACGTTTGGTCTTGAGAATAGGTTTTAATGGTACCCAACCATTAAGTCCAGGTTCACAATCCGCTCGTAAGTTGATGATCTAATCAATTTCAACAACTTCAGTGTGATTCTGCACATCGCCTCCTCTTATTTTTTCAGGAATCAACTGAAGCACCATAAACTTAAAGGAGTGTACAGGATGCATTTTAACATGTTGTGCTAAAGCATTGGTCTTGTCAGAATGGGCAATGTCACGTATGTGGCGAAGAATTCTTTCTTTAAATTGGTGATTTGTCTGCCCTATATAAAAGACATTGCAATCCTGGGAGTCAGCTACATATATTAAATGGTTGCTGTTGCAGTTGACTCGCACCTTTAGGGAAAAGGTTTGGCCAGAAACTGAATGGCAAAACAAATTGGAAACATTGATGTACTGACAAGCCTTGCATTTTTCACATTTAGTACTCCCTTTTCTATCTTCAGTGTGTTGAGATCTCCTAGTAGTTTCATCTTTATGTCACAAGAGTCGCATTTCCATGTTTAGAGTCCTAGCCCTGCCTGTTGACTGTACAGAGTATCACAGAATGTCCACTTCATGACTTATGTATCTTGATGGTTTTGTAAATTAGTGTGGTTTTCAAGGAAAAGTGTTTTGCAAGTCACTCAGGGTTGAATTCAGATATTACTGACATTTGACTTTGCAGTTTCTGACTTTGTACCCATCAGACATTCCATGCTACTACAATCATTCCTTCAGCTTTATTATATTATTAGAGCAGTATTTCAAAGATGTCCTTCTCTTTGGACCTTTGCACCCCGATATTCATGGCTCTGGCCAGATTTCTGGCTCTCTAACACTGGCAGGTTTTTTTTTAGCAGTTAGCAACATGGCCTTTCTTTGCCTTTTTTAGACTGTGTTATGTTGGTGTTATGGACCCCATGACACTCCCTAACAGGGTACTGTGGGTAAGGCATGGGCATTTGCCACAGGCCTGTAGGCCAGGTGTGATGGATGCAGGCCATCTGTAGCAAAGCAGTGCATTCTGATATGTTCCCAGGCTGCCAGCAGTGGACAACCCTGGGATGGCACCAGTAAGTTGACTGTGAGAGTTACTGATAATTGCTTTCTGTTTGTATTGATCCATCTCTCTAGTTGACGGCTTGATGCTGCTTAAGGCTAGGGGCATGTTACTGTATTTCTACGGGATTATGGGGGGGTGACACATCTGTACACTATACACATTTGAAGAGAATGTGCTGATATTTGCTTAACATTTTGGTCCCATTTAGCATAGTGGTGTGCCCTATCTTTCAGACTACAGGCATAACATTATCGACCACAGGTCAGATTGTTCTGGCATAGACACTTGTAGTTTCAGACTTCTTACCTTTCAAAGCCATACTGCCACTGCCAGACCTGCTGTGATATCACTGTGTAAAAGTCTATGGGTGGGGATTTCATGGTTGTCGCCATGTGGGGGCCTTTGCCAGGCATTTCTGTATGGTTTTCTACAGGTGAGCTGTTGGGTGAGGCTGGGGTTGGGTAAGGGACCCCCACTTTGACATCCATGCATGTGACCTATGAACCCTCAGTTATTTGGCTCACCACATATATACTGCAGTGGTATTTGTCAACTAGGGTGGTACTGCATAGTATGCATAGGCCAGTACTGGGAATATACTTCCTGCTGTCCCATAGAGCTGTCAGTTGTCTGCTGCTATACCAGTAAGCCACCCCATTTCCTTGCATGCTTGAATCAATACCATAGATATGCTATCAGAACATTCCACTCCATTCATTAAATTTGTTAAGGAGACTGACTTACCTTGTGCCTGAGGCTGTTGTGAGGATGGTACTTGAGAGCTGACTATGTCAGCTGCACACAGTACACTACCTATACATGGTAGGGTATAGATGGTGTGTTGTTTAGCATGCATTTTACTGTATGTGTAAGTCAGAGAGACAGAGAGAGAGATCAGTCCCTTGGGTCTAACAGTGTCAGCGTATGTGCTATGCATTGCCTCTTTGCCAAGGACAGGGCATAATGGTCATGCCTCCATCTGCCTACAGGGGCAGGCTGAGGATGTTCCTCCTCCAAGTCCCTCTGTGGCTGTGGAGACCATGGCAATGGTGGGGGGGCTGTGTGGCCCTTCCTCATTTTGTTTCTGCTGCAGCTGTTTCTGCAGTATCATACTGTGTAGAATGGCATATACTATGAACATGTGTGCACATGTGGCTGAAGAGTACTGCAAGGCTCCACCGGATATGTCAAGGCACTGGAACCGTGACATGAGCATCCCAAACACATGCTATATAATGATCCTGATTTGTGCGTGTGCCTCATTATGGCATTCTTGTGTGGGTGTGTGTGCATTTCTGATGGGTGTCATCATCCACGGCTTAAGTACGTAGCCAGCATCCGCCATCTAGCCAGCATCCCCCAACAGATGGCCATATGGGATGTCCCCATTGGCAAATGGCCGGTACAGCTGTGATGAATGCCAGCACACACATTCATGATAATTCCCTGGGCATCACACATGATCTGGCAGTTGATGGACTAGAACCCCTTGCAGTTTAGGTAGATTCTACCCTGGTCACCCAGTGGTGCTTTGATGTGGATGTGAGTGTAGCCTATGGCACCCAGTACCTCCAGGTATTCTGCTACATGGTGGAAGAGATGCATATTTCTAGTCCTCTTCTCATGGGTGCTGGGGAAGTAAATGTGCTTAGCTGCATGCAGTCGCATAGCATCCAGGAACTGATGGAGTATCCTGGACGCAGATGCCTGTGAGACCCCCATGGTATCCCTAGTTGGTCTTTGGAAAATACCTGTAGCTAGTAATCTTAAGGCTACACATACCTTGCTATCCACTGGGATTGGTTCCCCTCTGTTGGTTCTGGGTCTGAGGTGAGGCCGGCACGTCAACAATTTGCTGAAGTATGTCCCTGTCCACCCTGTATTGCTCTATTATCTCCAGATCATGTATCCCCTGCTAGGTTACCCTGGGTTTGAACACTCTCTTCCTCCTCCTCGGTCTGAGTTGGTCATCAGGATTATCCTCCTCACCACCCTCAGTCTCTAGCACATACTGATAAATCAAAGCAACAGCAGCCCCTAACATGTTTTGTTAGTTTTGTCTTTTTAAAATTCTCCCGAATGTGTACACCAGTGGTGTAGAGTTTGTGGGAAAAAACAGACTGAAAGGTGTTTGCATAGTTTATAGTAGTATGCTGGGCTGCTGCCTGTGTAATTGACTGATTCTGATACATTCCACCTGCCAGCTATGGTAGTTCTCCTTAATTGCCTTCCTTCTGCAGTTTCCCCTTCCCATTTCCTACTCATTTAAGCCCTGATGCGCTCAGTACATTCCCGGTGCTCAAATGTAAACAGTTCTGCTATTCCCCTCTGTTTTTTTCTTTTTTTTTTTTTTTTGTTTTAGACCCGGTGCATGCTGTGCACACCTGTTTAGCTAAAGTAAACACTTTTAAGCAGAACTGCCACTTCCTGGATGAGAACACACTCTGCATTTCATGGAATAGGAAAATACAGCCTCAGACATACCCCCTTCCTTAGTTGTGCTTAGCTAAGGGCAAACACAGACCACTGAGCTCCAATGTGCTTACAGCAAGCATGACACACCCCTTTTTCATGTTACCTGCTCCTCCTGTGCTCCTCCTGTCTACACCGTGGTGTTAGGGCACCTACACGGTTAGGTGCAGTCTGACACTTAGAAGACATTTGTGATTCAGTACAAATCCCTTCATTTGCATACACCACTGCCTTAATCCTGCCTTAATCCTGAGTTACTACACTTACACTGAGCCTTTCCCCTTACAACCACTATCCCCTGGTATTGTTTTCATTCTGCATGCCATTGACTATAATGACAAAAATGCAGATTTCTCTCAAAATTTTTTTTTTTATTTTTGGCATGATCCCATTTGCGTGCCACTGCCCTATGCTTAAACAATCATAGATTGTTAAAAAAATATGTTATTATATAAAGAATCTATTTTTATATTGAAATATAATACATTATCACCTTTTGGTTTAAATATGGAGATTAATTGGAAATATTTGATATAATAGGTTAGATATTGTGTGTTATATTTATATTATATTTTTGTATCTTTGGTATAGGTTTTTATTTAATAGGGATTGCAGTTTCTTTAAAACTTAATTATGTAATTGATTTATTATTAATTAAGTTATTTACACTCTGTATATAAGGATTTGTTGGTTTCCTATGCTTAAACGGCCTAGATCTGCAAAAAAAAAAAAAACATTTATTTTAGAAAATTTAAACTATTTTTCATGCCAATGGCCATATATTTGGCAATTGACATGCCTTCCTGTGTCCTGACACCACCACTGGTGTACACATTCGGGAGAATTTTAAAAAGACAAAACATGTTGGGGGCTGCTGTTGCTTTGATTTATCAGTATGTGCTAGAGACTGAGGGTGGTGAGGAGGATAATCCTGATGACCAACTCAGATGGAGGAGGAGGAAGAGAGTGTTCAGACCCAGGGTAAACTATCTGGAGATATACAGAGCTGAGTATATTTTTCTGGCACTTCAGAGTTGTGTACTGGTAATTGTTGTTTAACTAATTTTATATCATTGCTGGCTGACTTCAGAGTTGTGCACTGTTATTTTTGCTTCACTATATAGTTTTTCAGATCTCTGCTGAAGGTGTTGGTTTCCCAATACCCATCCTCCCTATTCCTGTCTTGTTGTTTAAATTTGGAAGCTTTTGCAATTGCCCACCCCCACTGCAGATTTGATCTGGGACACTCCCCCAGCCCCATCTATTTATCTCATTCTATCTAATAGACTCCTTCTGCACTTGTTTTTAGTCATTTTTAATTGCATTATTTAAACCGTTTGGTCTAACATTGCTACATACTCAAGTGTGCTTGCTTGCACTGCATTTGAATTGTTTTTACTGCTGTTTTAGCTACTTTTCTGTATATATATATATATATATATATATATATATATATATATATATATATATATATATATACAAAACAAAAATACCTTTCCTGTAACTAGTGTAGTTCAGATTCAGATCTGCTGTACCCAGAACTGCATGTAAGCTTCTGAGCCCCCCCCCCCCCCTAAGCTTTCTGTGTTGGAGGGAAGCCTTCTAGCTTATCAGTGGGAGTGGTAAGCACTAGGTAACCTATCTAGCACTTAAGGAGTGGCTCTGGCCCAGAAATTGTAGTTATTGGCCGTTTGGGCAGTTTTTCCATTTTTCTCAACTTTCTGATTTAAAAGCCCACATTTGCACTTGTTTCCCCCTTTCCTGTAACTAGTCTAGTTCAGATACATATTCTTAGTTTTAGCACTTGATTTTACTTTTTCATGATCAGCACTTGTTCAGAACTTGTTGTAAGCACTAAATAACCTAATAATTACTACAGCACTCAACCTTCCTCATTACCTAGAGGAAAACAGTTTTGGTTCTTACTTTCCTCAATTGCTTAGAGAAAAACAGCTCTTGTACTCACTTTCCTCACTTATCTAGAGGAAAATAGTTTTTTATTCAGGCATGTCCAAGGGTCAGCTCCCAGTGTTCTCTCCTGTCAATCTGATGAATCTGGGCATCTTGGGGCAATGTAGAAATTGCCTCATGTACACAGACAACCCTCTCCTCCTACCACCTAACACTACAACCTGTGAGAGATGCACTTATCTAGCCAAACTAGAGGTAAAGCACTCTCCAATCAAGACTGAACTTGATAGTCAAGAGGAGAAGGTAAACACTTGCACCACACCACACTCATCAAATAGTCTCGCTAAATCTACACTACCAAAATCCACACATACAAACACAAAAACATTCACGGAGGCTTTCAATAATAATCTGCTCAAGCAACAGAGACCTCCAAAGCAGAAATGCAAGCAACGTCCACCCCTCAACACAACCCAAATGACACATAGCCCGCAGACTCAGTGTGCCACTCAACCACAGCCAATAAGGCAAAACAACATACCTAACACACTAGTCATAGGTGACTCTATAGTCAGGCACACCGATGTCCCACTAACCAGGCTAAACAAGGAAAAAGGTTACTGTCAGCTGCCTGTTGGGTGCCAGGATCCGCCACATAACCCACTCACTCAGGTCACTCCACAACAAGTACAAATATGACTCTGTCATTGTCCATGTTGGTGTGAATGATGTGAGATGTACCTCCCTGGACTACATGAAAAGAGACATGGAAGAGCTCTCCGATCTTGTAGCCCAGACAGGTATGACCCTAGCCATGAGTAGCATTCTGCCATCACCCAGAATGATGCCGCAGTACATGGACAAAATGATTGACTTCAACAATTGGCTAAGCTTCTGGTGCCATTCTAAAGGGATCCAGTATGTCTGCCTGGGATGACATGGTCGACAGACCATGATGCTTTGCCAGAGATGGCCTGCACCTGTCATCCCTGGGATTCCAGATACTGGCTAAGGTTCTTGCCGGCCCTATAGTACCTTTTTAAGGCAAGGTTCAAATGACAAATTCACCACCATAACAGGAACAGGCAAGCAAAAACTGAGGGTGATGCTACTGAATGCTAGAAGTCTAAATCTCAAAATGCACTCACTCGAGGCACTCCTTAAAATGGAGAACATTGATATCTGTGCAGTGATTGAGACCTGGTTCAAGGCTCCAAAGAGCACCCCTGCACTACCAGGCTATAACTCATACCACACTTTTCAGCCATGTAACCTGGACCGGAACACCAAAGATGGAGGTGTGTCCATATTCATTAAGGATATCCACACCTCCAGGCTAGTTGCTCAGCATAATGCAGCCAAGGTTATCCAAGTGCAACTAACTCTGGGCAAAACTGCAATCCAAATTGTAGCTTGCTACAGATCACCCACCATGCCCCAGGATTCCCACTCCTCTTTTCTTGATGAACTGAAAAATATTAGGGTTCAACCAAACACCCTAATAATGGGCAATTTCAACTACCCCACCATTAACTGGGAAAACTACTCATGTACCAACTCCTTCACTCAACGCTTTCTGGAATTCATAAACTCCAATGCCATGGATCAACTTATCCACACCCCCACCAGGGGCAACAATATCCTAGATCTAGTCATTACCAACATGAGTGACTGGTGTTCCACACCTGAAGTCAACGCCTCATTGGTCCTATCCGACCATAAGCTAATCACCCTAGATATCCACATCCTGCCCCCTCCCCCCATTAAGGAAACCATGGTAAAAAATTTCTCCAAAGCCACCTTCATGCTTCTTAAGACAGAAGTGGTGAACTTCATAACACCCATGCAGATGGACAGTACAGTTATGACTACTGAATCCTACACAACTGCACTTTATAAGCACTTACATGAGTGCATTGATCGTGCTATCCCAAACAGAACCAAGACGCTATCCTCCAAAAAAAGGAAGCCAATCTGGTGGTCCCCTGCCATAAACAAACTGTACAACAGAAGGAAGAAACTGTTGCAAAAGAGAGTAAAATTCCATGAGTGGAGGAGCTCCCTGGTCAGCCTCAGTAAAAAGCTGTGATCCCTGATAAAATCCTCCAAAGCTAATTACGAAAACAAAATCGCCACTGATTCTAAAGACAACCACAAAGCATTCTATAGCTATGTCAAGAATCTCAATGGCAACACTCAGATCTGCTCTGAGTTACAGCACAATGGCACTAAATATACAGACCCAACTGATATTGCCAACATCTTGGCAGACAGGTTCAGTGCTAACTTTACCCCCCTCTCACCCCATAAAGAGCCCATCTCTATACCGGAAGAATGCAAAATTCCTGTAATCATGGCTGCACAGGTGAAAACCACACTCTCCAAAGCCAAGAACACAGCATCCATGGGCTCAGACAACATCCCAGGCTGAGTACTACATGAACTACAGAACGGACTGGCGCCCCACCTAAGTACCATGTTCAATCATAGCCTCACCTTAGGCTTTGTGCCTGCTGAATGGCGCACAGCGATGGTTATCCCACTCCACAAGGGGGGAGTCACCACAGACCCTGGGAACTACCGCCCCATTAGCCTGACGAGCCTGGTCTGCAAGGCCATGGAATGTATCATCATGGAACTTATAAACAAAGACATTAGTAATCTCCAAACTCTGGACCCCACCCAGTTCGGGTTTGTAAAAGGCAGATCATGTCTCCTAAACCTTATAGACATCTTTGAAGCAGTCACCAAAGCTGTAGACAAGGGTAAGGTGGTTCACACAGCCTATCTAGATCTTGCCAAGGCTGTTGACACCATCCCCCACTCTGGAATTATAGATAAACTCACTAAACTTGGTAATAAATACCTATGTCACAAGATGGGTTGCCAACTGGCTCACTGACATAACCCACACTGTGAAAGTAGCAGACTCCAAATCCGACTTCAGACCAGTGACAAGTGGAGTACCACAGGGTTCAGTCCTGGGTCCTCTCCTGTTTGGTATCTACTTCTGTGAAGTATAGGCTAACACAGAAGGTCTTTGGTTAATGAAGTTCACAGATGACTGCAAACTAGGAGCTATAATCAAAACTCCTAACGATGTGGACATCCTACAAAAGGGCCTCACTGAGACAGATGCCTGGTGTCAAAGCCATGGCCTCAAGCTCAATGCCAAAAAGTGCATTGTCATCCCCTTTGGTAAAAACTCTGTACCCATGAACTACAATGTAGGCGGTAGTATACTTGACACCGAAAGTGTGATAAGAGACCTTGGGACACAGGTGGAAAGTAGTCTCTCCTTTGATAATCACATCGCCACAGTAGTCAGGAAATCCTTCTACGTGGCACACCTCATCACAAAAGGTTTCTCATCCAGAAAAAAAAGAGTGCATTGTTACCCTCTACTTATCACTCATTAGACCTATTATAGAGTAAAATGCCTGTTTTGGTATGTACCTCACAAGACATCTACAACAACTGGAAAGGCCGCAGAAATACCTCACAAAGAGGATTAACGGCCTCAAACAGGTGCCCTACGCAGACTGTCTCAAAAAACTCCAGCTTTACTCCATCGCATATCGCCTACTCAGTGGTGATCTCTGCCTAACATACAAAGCTATGTCAAACCAAGTGCTGTTGGACATGCTCCACTTAAAGAAATCCCAATCCCTCTCAGCTACACACTCTAGGGACCTAAACCTTGCCACCACAATAAAGAGAACGTGCCAGAGGGATAGATTCCTGTCCCAGAGACTTCCCATACTCTGGAATAAACTACCTCTTTATATCAAACAAAGCTCCTCATTAGCACTCTTCAAGAAAAATCTTGATGACTGGATGGGAAATAGGAAATTCACCCCAGGGATCACCTCTGCGGCTCTGCTCGACAGTGGCACAGGAAAATAATTTTCTTGGGTGGCAAAAGCCAGGGTACCTTTTTGGCTGGGCTTGTATAGGCCCCAGGGCCGATAGCCTAGTACCTACCTATGAATGGAATACATGCTTTATTTGAGGCTGTCATGCCTCCATTTTCTTATTTGCAGAAATGTATTTAGCTAGTAACTGAATACATTTCTGCAGGTTACACTATTCTTGCACGGACACCTGCCTGCTTGCTGAATCACTAATTTACCTCACTTGCATGGTTTTCACCAGAAAATGTGGAAATTAGCATAGGGCAATGGTGTCCGTGCCGGAATAGTGTAGGAGCACTCATGCATGTCCCAGGAGCCCTTTGCTGAATCGCTTGCCGGACATATTGCATGCAGCAGTTCCTGCACTATTCCTGCGGGTTTATATCACATCATTGAATGCATATAGCATTGAAGCACCAAACATTGAACTCAAATCAGCGAACCCTTACAACATCAAAATGATGTCAACGGCAGTTCCCAATGGGGACATGGAACATTAAGGGTGTAGGCAGGGGGGTAAGCCCCCCTGCACCCCCCACACCCCCGCTACTTAAATATACCAACTCCAAGATCGCGCTACAGTGTAGGAAATGGAAATCTTCCATTTCTGCACTGTACTGCACTGAAGTGCAATCTCCGAAGTGGTATATTTATGTGGCAGGGGGTGTCAGGGGTTCAGGGGCTCTTGCCCCTTGCATGGTGCAAGTTGTTTTTAATCTTCACTCCACATGTCATTTTTTACCCCCATTTTGATATTTTCAGTTCGCTGTTCTTAGTTCAATGTTTCCAGCTTTGATATTTTCCACATTTGATGATGTGATATAAACCCATTCCTGCACATCATGCAGGGCTTAATGAATCCTGGTGTATGTCTTAGATTTTGCAGTGCTTCATTCTTGAGCTAAGATGTTGAAAAGTATTTGATTGTAATGGGTCAAACAACATATTTTGACAGCAGTAACTTGAGAAAATAAATTCCTGTGAGCCAGTTGCATTTATTCATTCATTTGATCACAATCATGCATCTGAAGTTTACAGTCATGTAAGCGACTGTAATTAATAGTCTTGTTTGTGTAGCTATAGGGAGTTCAAAACACTGTACCTAATTAGTTTTTATTTTATTTTACTCTGATAACTAATGTGTATACAGTAAGTAACATTGGCTTTAATTGCTGGGTACAGGGGCTATCTGTAGATGAAAATGACTGATGGTATTACCATTTGTTCTGTTTAAGAAGTCCTTATTGTGGATTTGTGGAGGTAGTATGCATTTTGTAAAACCAGTTTGAGTACTTTACTGGGTCTAGTTTTAACCCAATCAGATCTCTGAAGTTCACAGTTAATTAACTGCAACAGATGAGTGTCTAATGAAAATGATTTTGTGTGTGTGTGTGTGTGTGTGTGTGTGTGTGTGTGTGTGTGTGTGTGTGTGTGTGTGGTAAAGGACTTGTAACAGATCTTAATGTGACACACTGGCCATACTTTTTTTTCACTTTCCATCACACTCAGGCATCAGTACCGTATTTGATGTGTCTGATTGTGTGATATGGCCAGGATATGTGTGATGCAAATGATCATTAGAAGACTGTAGCACAGTGAGTAGGTTACCATCTAACACTGCTTGGTTTTCTGATTGAGTTTTTTGGCTGTGATGCCTTCTATGTGGAGTCTGCATGTACTCTTGGGTTTTATTCATGTACTTTGGCTTCTTCATCAAGACCCTTAGCTGTAAAACCTATGCCTCTGCCATTTGTCCTTACTTTCATTCCAATTTAATACCACAGGATTACACAAAAGGTAACAATCTTTTTTTTTTTGAGGGTAGAAAGGCAGGCAGTATTCCCATATACGATTTGTGTATGCTTGCTTGAATTTGTCTTCTCAATTTATTGGTGAATTACTATTTTGCTGGCTTTGAACTTTTGAAATAAATGAGAGTATCACTAGGGAGCAGATCACAGATGCACTCCCTAGGGCCAAAAACACTGCAGCAGTGGTCCCTGATAAAATTCCAGGATGCCACTCAAATAGCCTGAAACATGACCTATTAGAATCACTGTAGTTATTGTTAAATCATAACCTCCAGACAGGCTTTGTGCCACATAAATGAAGAACTGCAATGGTCATCCTTCTGCACAAGCATAGGACATCAGCAGACCCCAAGAACTAGAGACCCATAAGTCTGACTAATCTCCTATGCAAAGCCAAGGAAATAATTATCATGGAAGTGATTAATAAGGACATAGAAAGATGTCAAAAACTGGATCCAATCCAGTTTGATTTGTCAAAGACAAATCATGCCTACTCATCCTGGTGGACTTCTTTGAGGAGGTCACCATGGCAATGGATGAGGGCAAAAGTGGGCATACTGCCTATGTTGACCTGGCTATGAAATTTGATACAGTACCCCAGCTGGGGATGGTAAACCCACTCATTGGATATGGGCATAAACCCCTGTGTTAGCTAGCTATCAGATAGGACCCAGGAAGTTAGGATAGAAGACACTACCTCCTCAAAGAGGCTAGTCACTAGTGGAGTCCCACAGTGGTCTGTACTCAATCCGCTGCATTTTTGGCATCTGCATCTTGAAACTTAAGACCCATGTCAAGGGCCTCAGACTGACCAGATTTGCAGATGATTGCAAACTAGGAGCAGTCATAGAATCCGCAAGGCACTAACATCCTACAAGAAAGACAGATAAATGACTGGTTCCTAACATAAAATGTATCGCCAAGAAATGCATAAAAGTACCCTGTGGGAAGTCAGCCACCCTTGGAAATTACATCATCAATACACCCCAGAGAGCTGAACAAGTAATTGGCGAATTGTGTACATATGTAGATAGTAACCTGACTTTTAACTAACATATGTTTAAGGTAGTAAGTAAAGCATTCTACATTGCTCTACTTATTAGCAAGGGCATGGGGAGTTGGTCCAAGGATGCAATCATTCCATTGTACTTGGCACTAATCAGTCCCATCATTGAATAAAATGCTGCCTTTAGTATGTACCTGACAAGGCACATGCAACACCTCCAACTGAAACAGAGTTTTCTTTCTCCAAAATAAAATACAGGGCATAAACATCATATCCTATGAAGATTGCCTCAAATCCCTATCTCTATACTCTATACCCTATTAACTGTTGAGAGGTGATCTATGCCTGGCATACAAGGCATCTTGGATCCCACTCTGATGGACCTTTTGCACATCTGCAAAATGAATAGCATTAGAATCACTCACTCTTCAGATGTAAACTTTGCCTGCAGCATAAATAGGACACATTGGAGGGACAGGTGTGTGTCACAGAGAATTTCCCTTCTCCGAAACAGGCTTCCCATCCATGTTATGCAGATCTCATCCATAACCTTATTCATAAAGACCAGTGGATGGGAAATTGGAAGTACACCCCAGGTCTAGCATGTTTGTCTTTAATGAACGGAGGCAGCCTGTAAATCCTGTCGCACTTACATATACATGTTAAATAACTGTATGCACCACAGCTGTGATGATAGAATATCAGTTGGAGAGTGGAGGCTCATCATGATATGCTGAACTGGTGAAAAGAAGACATAAACTTGACCGACCAAGTCCATGATAGCAACCCTTGTTGGTACACGTAGGGGAGTATGCATGCAAGTGCATAAATCACCACAAGGAGAGGGGTTATAAAACAAAAATGTCCTCATAGCTGGGGTGCTGGCAAGGACAGAGCAGCTTTCACAGATTCATGAATGATGGTCCCTCTGGACAATACTCACCTTCATGGTACTTGAAGAAATGAAGGGGTTTGAATCCTTACAGGGAGACTTGATGGTCAGCTGGTGCATGGGCAAAATATGAAATAAAAAAATAGACAAGCTTGGCACATGATTCAAACCAGAGTCTTAACCAGGACAGGGACAAGGGGGCAGTTGCCCCGCATGCAAGCTATTAGGGATGTAATTAGCAGTTACTGATGGGACTTGTGTGCAGTACCATCACTCATATAAAAAGCTGTGAGCATACCTCTCAAACTCTGAGAGCAAGAAATCAGGACAAAGAAAGTGGGACAAAGGCCCAAAAATAGGGACAGATTTCAACTATTGCTCTCTGTGAACCTGCATGCAACCAGATACTGTGCAGGTATGCAAATCAGTGCCCTCACTATTATCCTTAATACACAAATAAATAAACTGTAGAGTATAGCATATATGTGAATTACCTGTCAGTGCCATGTGGTACGGAGTGACTGGCCTTAATGAGCACCCCAAAAAGGGATATTACAGAGGACCCATCTGTAGGAGCCCATGCATTTCTTAATCTGTATTATATACAAGATAGACATCCTGTGCTATCAAGACAAGAAATGCTAACACTTTCTGAGCATCATCCTGCTATAATAGCGGATAGAGAGAACCTGTGTTTGTGACACTGTCTCTGATTCACATCTAGGTGTGGCACTGATAGCTAGTAGGATAGCTATGGACCAGAGCAGCATATTAGACACCATGCATTATCCCTGTAAACATGTTACATAATGCAAGAAGATATCCAGAGGCTGAAGAATACAAAACTCTTTATTAAAACAAAAAATGGTAACCGCTTTTGTGGTCATCCGCTTCTTCAGACCATACTACAAACAAAATGATACAAGCCTTAAATACAGCACTTAAACCAATCACTGATAAAACCAATTAAATAGTAGTGTAGTAAGCTTTTCTTCTTCAGTGCTGGTTTTAAAGAAACAGTACTGTTTAAACCAGGGTGCATGTTAGCGCTAAAGTCAATAATCCATCTTAATTCTGCGTATTCAGTGTTGTTTGTCAGATCACCCTCCCTTGCACTTGCATAAACAATTTGTAAAACCAGAAACTTAAAACAATGGGAATCACCTGCTTCTTGTACATGTTTAGCTAATGCATTAGTCAATTTTAAATTATGAATGTCATTTAAACATTCCATCACTCTTACTTTTAATGTTCTGTTACTCCTTCCAATATAGAAACAGTCACAGGAGCAGCATTTTGCCAGGTAGACAATATTCTTAGTCAGACAATCAGTATAAAAAGAAAATTCCAGTTGACACAGTGTTCTGGGGTGCATTATAACACTTGATGACCATACATATTTGCAAATTCTACAAGATCTATATGTAAATGTGCCCTTATGTTCTGATTTTCTTGACCTTTAGTTGTTAACTGTTCTCGCCTTACTGAAAAATAAGGTTGTGTTATTTTTCAGAAAGGCGAGAACAGTTAACAACTAAAGGTCAATAAAATCGACTGGAAAATACTAGCAGGGTTACCCTCACCTACTCTAGTGATGTAAGTAGGATATGCGACATTGTGAAAAGAAATTGGCCCATCCTACCGACGGACCCAAAGTTGTATAAGGAAGTAGGCACACAACCCCACTTCACTTTCAAGAATAGCAAGTCCATGAAATGCAGATTATATTATAGACAAACACAGGTCACTTTTCCTGTTTCAGAACGTAAGGGCACATTGCATGTAGATCTTGTAGAATTTGCAAATATGTATGGTCTTCAAGTGTTATAATGCACCCCAGAACACTGTGTCAACTGGAATTTTCTTTTTATCCTGATTGTCTAACCACGAATATTGTCTACCTGGCAAAATGCTACTCTGTGACTGTTTCTGTATTGAAAAGAGTAACAGAACTTTAAAAGAAAGGGTGATGGAACATTTAAATGACATTCGTAATTTAAAATTGGCTAATGCATTCGCTAAACATGTACAAGAAGCAGGTGATTCACATTGTTTTAAGTTTCTGGTTTTACAAATTGTTTATGCAAGTGCAAGGGAGGGTGATCTGACAAACAACACTGAATATAGAGAACTAAGATGGATTATTGACTTTAGAGCTAACATGTCCCCTGGTTTAAACAGTGCTGTTTCTTTAAAACCAGCACTGAAGAAGAAAAGCTTACTACACTAATTATTTAATTGGTTTTATCAGTGATTGGTTTAAGTGCTGTATTTAAGGCTTGTATCCTTTTGTTTGTAGTATGGTCTGAAGAAGCAGATGACCGCAAAAGTACTTACCATTTTAGTTTTAATAAAGAGTTTTATATTCTTCGGCCTCTGGATATCTTCTTGCTACATAACTTACTTTGGATTTAATCTAGGTTCCACTACACATTTTTTGGATGCATGTTACATAATGCTCCGGGGATTGTAGTAATGTGTATCTGATAAACAAGTTATAGAATTGTTAACTTCAGCTTTTATCCCACCAGTGATTTCCAAGCCCCCTGTGACATGTAATATACTCTACAGTAGCAACATTTACTGTTTACACTATCATTTCAGTTAAGATGTAGGGTGGATAAAACACTATACTATATTGTGCTACATGTACTATACATACTTGGTAGGCACAGACATCTATTGTGTGATAAACATGTTGGCACATTACTGTATTTCAAAATGGAAGGTTTTTTTTTTTGTGCTGGAGCATTTTCCCTCTGTGTTACAAACTGAAAATATTATATATATATATATATATATATATATATATATATATATATATATATATATATATATATATATATATATATATATATATATATACACAGAGAGAGAGAGAGAGATGTAAAGCACGAATAACTTAACTTATGAGAGGTAAAAATGACAAAATATTTGAAATAACAATACTGAAATACTTTCTTCTGAGGAGCACATCAGAGATTTGACATTTATACCCACATGTCCTAGGTTAATGAATCTTGCTACAGTTCTTTTTATGTACCTATTCCATGATACATATCCCAGGTACATGACAATGCACATTTATGGATATGGTGGACAAGAACATGAGTCTAGAGTCAAAACACAATGCACTACGCTTACATTTAACTATTTTTCATTGCCACATTTTCATACCCATGGCACAGTATTGAAATCTGACCTGATTATAATCATACTGAGAAATGTCATGAGGAAAAAAACATGGAAAGAAAGGGTCTTTCAGTAGTGAGTAATTATTGCATTGTAAAGAATAACTATTATGTTTTTGTGTTTACTGTCATTTCAGATTATGATGAATGCACAAAGAATAATACATGCTCTACCAATGCACTGTGTCACAACGCAATTGGAAGTTATTACTGCACTTGCAAATCTGGATATGATAATCTTTCAGAAAGCTGTGAAGGTAGGTATACTTTAGAATATGACACTGAGTATTACAGCAGATTAAGGAACCAGGGTAATGAGGTGTACATTTAACCCCTTATATCGCTCAGTTACTAACAAGCCAGTTCTGGCACCCCAAACATCCCTTATCAAATCTGTCCCTTAACCCGCAGTAAGCACTTAAAGAAAAGTAAGCACTTGTATCACCTTTCATTTAAAGGTGGTGCATATGCACTGAATTTGCTTAAACAAGCTAAGAGGACATGTGGTTAAAAAGGTTAAAATAATAATTATAATAATCACCAGTAATACTTTATGCTATAACTAGTACCTAGTACATATACCACTAGTTAACCATTCATCTATAAGATTTATTTAAGTGGAATTTTCTGGATGCTTTGCCACTATGGGAGGTTGACTTTGCATGCCCCCACTGGCTCTCAGCAGATGTAGTTGCTGACCTATGCTCATGAGATTGACGTTCCCTTCCCAGCAGATGTTCCAGCACAGACAATGTGGATTCTATGACAGATGCTTTGTGCTCCCTCCTGGACACATCCTGTTCATGCGTGTCATTGAACTGATCCAGTGCATCACGGATGTCAGAATGTGCTGCATCTAGAACCCTGAGCATTCTTCTGCAGTGATGTTATGAATGTGCCTTTGCCTCCATTATGGCTGTAAACATACATCATGTGACATGTGAAGAGACACCTGCACCAGGTGGTGGAGGGACAGCAGGCCTCTGACAAGCACACTGATCACTCTTCCTGTGTGTCACCTCACCAACAGTTTGGCTATGGACAGTGTCAACAGGCACTGAAGCCATGGTAGGCACACTTCCCAGGTCTATGTCCTCACCCTCCAGCTGTCCAATATCTGTGGCCTCAGTTGACTGAGTATGCGTAGGCATACTGGCTGTGTCTGGGGATCCTGAGTGTGGATGCTGGATGTCAACTTCTGTGTTAGATTCAGCTTCTGCAACCCCCGACTGTGCCTCACTTTTTCCATAATCATCAACAGACTCTGATGAGACACTGGCATCAGGTGGCGCAGGGGACACAGGACTACTTCCATGTTCACCTGTGATAAAAATAAGAACAAGGTGACATTAATACCTGCACGTCTAAGCTGCTATTTACACTGCTGCCACTATTACAAACATTTAAACCTAACAACCACTTACAGTAATAAGTGTGGACGAAGCCATAAATAGTGGTTATACAATGACTAAAGAATATGGACAAATGTGACATAATATTCTCCTACAAACCTATACAGTTGATGGAATAACAGGTTTTGCTTTACCATGACATATTGAAAGGGTATGCAGTTTGAATGCGAGATCTGTGTCATATTATTTAATGTTTGCAATCATTAATGATTTGTCAGTAATCTGCCAGTCATTTGCTATGATCTTAAATACAGGCTCAAAAGATGATTACTAAACCTAGACATTCAATAAATATCTGTGCAGTGGACAGGTATACAAACAGTACTGAAAAACATACAGCAGGCTTGAGAGGACAGTATAGCAGATATAAGGGACCATATACATATATACATACATATATATATATATATATATATATATATATATATATATATATATATATACACCAGTGGTAGCTGGTGACTTCAAATCAAAGGGGGGGGGGCTGCAGGAGACAGCTGAATGGGTGGGGCCAACTAGAATGGGGTGGAGCTATGCTAAAACCACAAAAACTGGGACTTTAATTAAATATGCTGCTCTGGGTACCATTGCCAAACCGTCATTATACAGTCGAATCAAGACAAAATGAATTGTAGAAGAAAAAAAATATTTAAATGCATTGGCTACATAACAGCTTACTTAATATCTAGATGGAAACAAAAAAGCTGCAAGGCATGAAAAAATAAATTACTTTTTAAATACATTACTGGAATGCCAGTCAAAATCAAGTATAAAAAACAAGCAGCACTCAACTCAAACCAGTTCTCCTTGCACTGCAGTTTTAATTATAATTTATATTCCACTTTATAAAAGTACCAAGTAACATACTGAAAGTAACAATCTCTGTGATACCCCCACTTGTAAAAATGTTTCTTATCCAAAAAAAAACCTGCTGCCTGACAACAATATACTTGTTTCATGGGGAAAACATGATCAAAGTAAAAAATGATCAGCAAATAAGAAACAAGATCAAGATAAATTGCTTAAAGGATTACTGCACAGGTTATGGACCACACATGATAGATTGGCATTCTGTTTAGTTTACGGGTAAAGCTTGCAAAAATGACTGCAAGACTTCAACAACTGTAATGTGCTTCTGAAAATGCTGTAATCATGTCCTTTATTACAAATACTGTCATGCATTTCAATTCCTAAGGCTTATACGTTATCTAGTTATGTAAATATTCTCTGCATGGCAACAACAGAAAGGCTTTCAATGTTAGTAATTCTTTAACAGTATGCTCATTAAAGCTTACTTGCATCTTACAGTCTCAGACAAGCTTACCTGATGGTCATTAAAGCATTTCTACTTAAACACAGAGCAACAGGCATTGCAATGGCATGCTTTTTCTGAATAAGAAGAAGCATAAATCAACAGTATAAAAATATGACAGAAAACCAGAACATTCTGCAAAATCAAGGACAGATGAAAAGCCACTGTAGTACTTGTGTCTACCTTGGATGGGGGGGATACTCTGCATCCTTACACTGCATAACTGCTCCTTGCCTTGCTTGGACACATCCAGTTATTATGTGGGGAAGTGGGTTGCAACAAGTATGTCACAATTTGAAATGTCTCTGGCCAACGGTGATGGCCCTGACACATTTGTCATACCTCTCAGCCTCAGAGCAAGAAATCTGGACAAAGCCATAAACAGAAATGAGACAAAGGTGCAAAATAAGGACAATTTTTAAATATCGCTCTTATAAACTTAAAAAGATAATAGAATAGTAAGTCTTGCATTAGTATGAATTTTCTGAAGGATATAAAATCTGAAACTCAAATATCTGTCATTATTTTCTAACTTCAGACTTTAATGATTTGCCACTAATTTGCCAGAAAAACACAATTTTATGAAAAATGGACCAAAAATGTGATGCAAAATTATAAAATAGCCACACAATACAGCTGGGAACCTGTCAAAGAAGGAACACTTTTTAAATATTAGTACTGTTAACTTGAGCAGCTGACAAAAATAAGTGAATCTATATGTATTTCTGAAATTAAAAGTAATCTATAACGCTGATCATTACAATTATTTATTAATTGTAAACTCTCCGTGTTTTCTTCCAAATTTGCCATTTTGCAGAGGGATTATTAGAGGGAGAGCAACATTTTGAGCCAAAATCGGGGACAGTTGAGAGGTTTGGATATCCTAATTCTATAAAGTGATTTATTTGTGCGTACCTCTCATCCTCTTAAAGCAGGAAATCTGGAAAAGGTCAAATATATTGGGGGAACATACAAACAGTGCTAAAAATTGCTGTTGTATAAACTTAGCCAGTTGACAGAACAACAGGTCTTGCTTTAGTATGCACTTTCTGAAGAGTATGAAGCCTAAAACTTAATGTCTGTTATTATTTAGTGACTTTTTTCCTAAATGATTTGCCAGAAAGCCACACATTTTATGAGGAACAAACCAAAAATAAGAAGCAAAAATATATTCATGCTCCAAAAATCTGGACAGTTAAGAGGTATAGTTCAGCTGGGGCTGTCTGAGTTTGCTGCCCTTCCCCCCTCACAAAATCATGGTTGAATGGGGCCTCCCCCCTGCAGCTATTCCAATGTCCCATTACTTGGCTATTTCACCCCATTTACCATAAACACTGTAATGTGCATACTGCTTTACTTCTACAATGATTTGGATTTTATTTAAAAGTTTTATATTACATTTTACAGCACAAACACTAATTTGCATCTGATAAACAAAGCAATGGAGTCTCACAATGAAAATAGACTTAGCATTAAAACTTCTCTGCCCTTGAAACTCACATTCATTAAAACAGCACTGAAACCTACATTCAAAGAAAATACATCTGGCCAGTGGCAGATAAAGATTAACTTTGGGTGTTTTCAAATCATAGGCTCCTTGCACAGGAAACATACATGTGTTCCTTCATACACCATCCTGAGAGTATTAAATTATATACCTTGTATAATACAGTACAGCTGTTAGAGGGCATTTTAAATGTATTGTTTTGAACATTTTTCCAATAAACAATGAAACAAAATGCATGCACCAATAATGACAAATGATGATGATAATGACAAAACTGCCCAGTTCAGAACATTTCCATCATAAAAGTCTAGTCAGACCTCTGCAGTCCACCAGTATCAGCAAATATGCACAATCTCTGCAGAAGTAAAAGTCATTCATCTAAATAATTCCATATTAAAGAGATCTATGACTAATGAAGATGTTGCTGCTAGCAAACAACTTTATATTTCATTGTTTCATCTACAAATAAAGTGCCCATTGCCGTTGAAGAATAAATTGCCTATGTTACCTTAAAAGAATGATAAGCTAGTAATATTGCAATAGGGGAATGGATGGCAAACAGATAACAGGTTCATCATTACTAGGTATCTCTGCCAAAGAGGACATTCTCAGGACTGCAGCATCCACCCCCTTTAAAAGTACAACACAGTATAGTATCAGCAATATATCTATATACTGTGGGAGCAGAACCCACAGCCTTCTGCATCAAAAGCAAGTACACTACCTGTTGTGTTATTAATAATGCAAGCAGACTCTGCATAAGCAGCATTAAACTTCTCTTCAAGCTCCCAGCTCCTTGTAAAATCCACTCAACACTCAACTGTATCATTTAACTTTGAAGCACAAAAAATCTGGAAAAAGCCAAAATTTATTGGGGGGTGTACAAAAGCCCAAAAATTAGGGACACATTTTAAACATTGCTTGTATAATCTTGGAAAGTTGCTAGAATAAAATGCTGTGTTATCTCCATGCAATTCACTGCCAAGTCTTGAACCCTGGACCCTATATACTATAGTAACAGCAACATACCACCATGCCAAATAACCTGTTTTGTGAATGATGAGAAGACTGAAACTTAAATTCAGTTCTCACCATAGCTCTCAACCTCTTAGCACCTAGAAAAGGCCAATAATGGGGGAATATAGCTCCCAAACATATTCAGTGAATTCAGTTCTCACCATAGCTCTCAACCTCTTAGCACAAAAAACCTGGACAAAGCCAAGGGGAATACAGCACACAAAATAGGGACAAATTTCAAATACTGATCTTATAAACAGAAAATTACTAGAATAAAAGGTTTTGTGTTACCATGTACCTTCTGAAGAATATGAAGCATGAAATTCAAATGCCTGCCATTATTTAGTGAATTCAAAATCCACAAGAACAAAAATACGAGGCAAAAATTTTACAAGTGGTGGTGGGTAGGGAATGCAAGCTCTTGCTCCCAAGGGTACAGGGTTTGAGTCTCTCTCTAGCCAACAGGTATATTTAACTGGGGCATTTTGCACGCACACACACACACACACACACACACACACACACACACACACACACACACACACACACACAGTGATGACCTAGAAATAGAATAAAACAATTTAAATTACACGAACTGACAATGACTCTAAATACATGGATTGTGTACAATGACAGTACAAGCACATGCCAAAGGATATTTTTACAGGAAATAAGATTATGCATACAGTAAGGAGATAACATAATATCATATTCAACAGGTATATTACAGTAGCAATTCAAAGCCATTGTTTTATAAGAAAAACTCACATTCCCTAGCTAAAGAAGCAGTGACGTTGTTATTGTGCAGTTCTTACCTTGCCCTATCTTTATAGTGCTCTGTTCAGATGTTTTAATGAAAAAAGTGATCTGTTTTCAAACTCTTCACTGTATTGGAAAATCTGGTTTACTCTGAGTCAGAGCTCCCCACCCTTTCTCAGATAGTGCCCCTCAGCTCCTTACTCAATATTACTGAGCTGCTACTCACCTGGCACCATCACTCACATAGGATTAAACACCTGGAAGCATGCAGCTACAGATACTTTAAGCTTTTTACTTTATAATATCCTAGGTTATTTAATGTTCCCATGGGAAAGAGTAGTTTCCAGCCTTATCACTTACAAGCCTGAAATGTGGTCTTCCAGCCACCTCATCCTAGAAGAATATATTAAAGTAATAGCTATTAATTGTCACACAGAGGAACAGTTGAAAATAATTTTACAAAAGATAATATATTACTGTCCCTTTTTCAAATTCACTAAACAATACAGATTAAAATTAATTTCTAAATAATACAGACTGGAGAAACAAAACTGTTAATAAAGTTTTGTATTTCATTTGCCTATCCCAGCCCCACCTGCCAACACAAATGCACACACGTATACACACACACACACACACACACACACACACACACACACACACACACACACACACACACACACACACACAAACATATACACACACACACACACACACACACACACACACACACACACACACACAAACATACACACACAGACACACAAACACACACCCTAGCTACCTCTCCATTGAAGCCCAGTTTCCTTTCCTTCCACGTCTGTTGCACAGCATTTCCAAGTTCCTACATTGCTGTAAAAAGCCCGCGAGAAAGTCCTCCCCCTTCCCATGAAAGAAAGCTGCTAGTCCAATTCCCTTCCAGCCTGCAGACATTACAGTCCAATCCCATTCCAGTCTATGCAGTTAAAACTGCACAGACTACTGGGATTTCCACTGTTAACTGCTGTCTTCCTTATCTGGACTGCTCACCAGCAATCTGGATTCTGTGTGCATGCTCCAGACTGGTTCACCAGCAGTCTGGATATTGGAAATGCTGTGAGTGCGCATGCGTGAAGTTGCAGGATTCGTCGCGTTCGTTTATTTACAGATTTTCTTATTTTTACAGCTTTTCTTACTTTTCTTTCCTTTCTTTTCTACAGCTGGGGGGCTGCAGTCCTGCAGCCCAATAGCATGAGATGCCCCTGATATATACACGCAGTGCAGGCAAAAACTTACTGCACTTACTAACTACTGCAGTCCTTGCACATTGCATCCCTGATGGTCCTGGGAAATTAAAGGAAGACATAATGGCAACATCACCACACATTTAACTGTACAACAAGGGTTAATACATTTACTCATCTATATGTGTTTGTGGGAGGGTGGCATAATGGTTGAGATTTTTTTTTACCTTACAAAAACAAGGCATAGGGTTTGATTCTCACATGGGGTAATTGGCTAGGCTTAAAATAGCCCATAAGGAATCTGGCTAGCATTCTTTAAATGATTCTAAAACTGCAGCTATCTGAAATACCCCAAACCAATACACACACAGCTTGACACAACTATATACACTTATGACGGAGTGCTGTACTAGCTTAATGATGATGTAACAAAGCATATCTGGCAGAACCACATTCAGAGCATATTGGCTCAAGGATTACTGGGAGCTGTCTTGTGTGGAGATGTGAGCCAGGAATCCCTCTGTAGCAGTTAAAGGACCTGAACACTGCAACTATCATAATTACACCCCACCAAAAAAGCAACCTGCCACACATTAAAAATATATAGTATTACAGAATGACTGCAACCGTGTTCTACTGATAATCTAACGCAGCCTACCTGGATGCTCCCCTTGAGTAGCAGGAGTGACACCCACGTCAAAGACATACTGGCTGTTGGACTGCTGGGAGCTTTCCTGAGTGGCAATATTTTCCAGGAATTCTTCTGTGGTACTGAGAGGGTCCACTGCTGCAGACCCACCACTGATGACCTAATGATATCATGCCATTTCAGCTGCAAGCCTCCTGGCTGCAGATATCATGTCAGTAACTGTGATGCATCTACTTATACATGTGACTCTGTCTGTCTACCCTGTTGATATTTCACAAAAGGTCATACCAGAGTTCTGCACATTCAGCCATTCTTGCCTGCCCTTTTTAAAGCAGGACCTCATGGTGTTGTCTGAGCACATCTATAATCAGCTAATTTTCGGCCTCGGAGAATGGCAGTCTCCTTCTTGGGGACATATTTACTGAAAGACAAAACAATGATAACACATATAAGGATCAAATAAGTAAAAATTGTTGTACAGATAATGCAGCAAAGTAAATCTCCCAATACTCAAAAGTGGAGTAAACTGTAAAGATTCAACATTGTGTAGTAAATAACAAGGGTGGTTACAAAACTAGCAGAGTAACAAGTACAAAATATTATTTATTGTGTTCTAACAGATAATGAACTATGTCCTTACCCGACATAACAGTCTACTCTAGTGCGTTCCATAGCAGGGCTTCATCTTTATCCCTACTCCTCAAAACAAAATAAATACAAGGGTCAGGAACAATGTTGTTAAGCAAACAATGGTGACATGTTAACAATACTATCAAAGTATCCTTTCATGAGACATGTGTACATAGTTAGCACACAGCATTATACTTTATGCCTGCTCTACAGCCTGTGTACATCTCACATTGCTGGTAAACAAGGCCATGTAATGAGTATGTTTCTAACAAATGCATACAGACTTACTTCGCATTTATTGTTAATTACATTCCACCATATGCATTATTTAGGTTATAAGATAAATACACACCTGATGGAGTGCAATATTCCTCTGTCAAAATATAGTGAATCTGAAAAAATGTGTATCTGAGTTACAATAATGTACTAACTCTCATCCACATCAGTTTACCTAGCTACTGATTTGTTTCATAATGGAGTACGTCAGTAATCGATTGCATGTGTCCTACTCTCTGCTTCAGAGATGCTAATTACAGCATACACAGCTGAAGTACATGCTAATCATCCAACCCCATGGAACTAGTCCAAAAGGTATAAAAGTATTCATGGTGTCTCTATTTCCTTTTTTTTTTTTTTTTTTTTTTTTTTTTGTGGATTGAGAAAATACTGGAATACAGACACAAAGTAGGCACAAATAGATTGTTATTACCTGCTGCTTGTTGAACACACCCATCTGTAATACAGGCAGAAGACACTGCTGCTACTGACAATAGCCATACGCAGAGAAGGTGAAAAGTTTCCAGGGCACATAGACACTGGAGGAATTGAGCGAACTCTCTCAGCATTGTCTCACAGACAGAGACAAGTGAAGGAAACCATCCCAGTGAAACGTAAGGTATGTGTTTAAAATGTATTCCTAGTCACTGGGACATTTAACAGACTAGCAGGTGGCATGCTTGGTGTGTTACAGGCATCACCATCCACGATCTTCCAAACATCACTGCGTGGTATGCTACAATATGGCAAATGTAAACATTAGTTCTGAGTACATTTTCAGAAGAATGCTACAATTGTATCACGTATTGCATTATTCTACATTAATGTGTGCCTTACATTAGAGTCATTTACACATAACAACAAGAAATGGGGAACAGGGTAGGGTCTACCATGAGGTGTAAAACTCAAACTGCCAAGTCATGTTGAAAAGCATGTGTATCATCTGCCACAAGTGTACTGGCAAACTTGCCAGTTAACATGAACTCCATATGTGCCCCATCTTCCAACTTCACCAGGTGTGCTCTGGGGGATATCTCACAGGCTCACATAGGGGTGGATACATTTGCGCCACATCCACAAAATAACAGTCTATGCTTGTTGTTCATGCTAGCCAACATGGCTTTACTTATTTGGTGACTGAATAACATATTCCCACTAAATATCCTTAAACATTCTAAAGGCAATACTATACAATTGCTTTAACATATGCTTGGTACCACAGTACTGGTTAGATGATTGCTGACTGACCAAGGAACACAGCATGTTAGGACAGTATTGTATATTTGAAAACAAGAATCATAACAGCCTGTGTAAGGAGTAAGTGAAGTATTTTCCAAGCTGAACATTTAACTACGTGTATTTTTAACATACACTATTTCAAAATGTGCATTCCCTGTTGAAGTTGCGTGTGTACTGAATGATTGCTACTGCTTGTTACAGTGGTGTATGTGAGAACAACAGCTTTAAGGCACCCATGTATTCCTCTGCATCTACATAGCTTGTTGATCTGGACTGCACACCTATGTAGGCATATTTCCTGTGTATTAACAAATTTGAATGTATATATTATAACACTTTCTTATACTGAGCCTGTATGAACCTTACAATGAATGGAAATGTAGCCACAGACTATGTTACTTCTCCTGTGGTGCAAGCACTTAAGTGTCACTTTTTAAGTTCAGATGGTCCTGGGCTTGAAGCCTTGTTTTTTTTTTTTTTTTTTTTTTGTAATGTGTCCCTGTAATAGCTAGCAGTGCAATGAATTCTAGACATTTATATCTTCATTCTTGTTGTGGGAACAACTATGACTGTTATAGCTAAGGTTCAGGGTTCTAATACTGCAAAATCCTGTCCTTTGTAATGGTGTCCCACTTCATATGATAAATTTTAGTAGTTGACCTAGTATTTCCTATATAATAATTATTGTTGTGATGGATGAGACAGTCCTGTTGTCGGTTGTGCTGTTTTTGTAATAATATTTGTATTATTTCACATATTGTGCGTATTTAGATTCACGCAAACATGTTGCCTGTGTTTGCGCAATGGTAAGCAGTGTGCACCACTTTCAAATGTTGCATATCACAACGTTCTGTATTCTTAGTATCTGTTATAACTGTAATATGGCAGGAAAACATATTGTATATTGTTGTAGTTCCGCATTACAGACGGCTGGTGTTCAGGGTGAAGTTTTGAGATTTCATTCTCAAAGGTGGGGTGTGCAGGAGTCCAAAGTGTTTGTTGGACTCCTAGTGAATGATTATGGTCCCCGGCTATTGCAGGACACTATCATGGATCAGATTACAAATTGTATGCACGGAATAGCTTGGCCCAAGATTTGTCCACTGATATCGGTATCCCACACACTGGCGAACAATGTAGAAATCACTATTGAGACCTCCGGATGAGGAAGAAGGATACCGTCGAATGTTGGATGGATGAATGTAGGACTGATGGCACTCAACAGATTTGTGAGTATGACTTACAGGCACTGCTTGAATGATAAAGCAGCTGGATCTGTTTCTGATTAATGATCTTAATGTGTTTATATTTTCCCACAGCTAATGTGGAGAGAATGCTAAATGTGCAAGCCTATGAGGAAAGACTGAGAAGGATGAGAGATGCAAGTGGTATGTATGCTTCAAAACCGTCCTGGTATTTAAGCATTAGGAGTAAATTCAGCTTATTATGCAAAACACATGTATCACTTTGAGTATGCATTTGTCTATTGTAACACAATATTGTGCATGCATTAGTATGTTTAGTAAAACAGCAGTCCAGTATTACAGAGTAGAATAGGGGTGGCCGTTTAGAAAGCTACACTTCCATACTATATAGGACATGTTTCAGTTTGCATGAATATTGCAATGTAAATCATTACCTATACATGAGGGACACCAAGAGCATGCTGCAGATTGTTATCATTATATCAGTGAACCTGCATCTACAGTGTAAAAGGAAAGAGTGCTGGCTTTATGCTGTATTCCAAATGGAAAAGTACACAGTTACATTGTCACTGCTTGCGGTTCAGATAACACACTCCCCAAATTTAAGTTCAGCTCTTTACAATAATGTTTTAGCTTGTCTACAGTAACATTAAGTACTGTTATGTATTCATAATGATAGCAGTGTAAGTGCAGACCTCTATGCCTGTGCCCCAGATGGCCTGCTGTCAAATGTAAATATTGTACATACAACAAGCATATGTTCAAAATATGCAAGTATGACTGATAGCTGGATGCAATCTGATCTATAGTATTGTGTGTGTGTTAACAATATGGTAGTATTCAATATAATAAAGGTATTTATTAGTATGCGTTATTGTTATAAGTAAAAATGTAACATAATATAGTACATTATTGGTAGAAAGCTTTGTATAATATCTGTGCAGTTAATAATGTTCTTTTTTCTCTCATCCCACCCCTTCTCTTCTTTTTTCATTATTTTTATTTTATCATTATTATACTATGTTTTAATCATATTTTCCATTGCATAATTATTTTGTATTATTTTTATGTAAATATTGTGTACATTATTTTGTGTTATGTTTATTTCATTTTTTGAATTTTCTTTCATTTCATATTACTACAGCATGGCAGGGTAGGACATTTCCCCCTGGAACACCTACACTACCTCCACCGGCTACAGGACCAAGGCTCAGCACTGCTGTCTACAGCCAGGCTGCACCTCTCCTGCATCCCCTGCCCTACCTGCACCCTCAGGTAATTCTGCCCAAGATGATATGCCTGGGGTTCCCTCTGGGAGCAGAGGAAGGAGGAGTGATTTTGTCACCCGAGCTGAACTGCCAGGTTTTGTGCGTACGATTGTGCACCATGCAAACAGCATCAACCAAGACAATTCCACAGTTATTTCCTTACAGTACCAGTTTGTTTGGATATGCTGCAATGTCAAACCATCATATAAAAAAATCTGCATTCCCTGGAGTAGAACTCAGGACCAACTGCACTTTAGTCCAACACTTAATCCAGGTTACCAGAAGGGTAGTGACATCATCAATGTAGTTTTAATACTTATTTGAACTCCAAGGTATGATCTGCACTTAGTGGATTTGTGGGCACACACTATTGTACAGAGATATGGACTGAAAGCATCCTGTATCTATTTTTAGATGTCTGAGTCATGTCTGATACATGTTTGGTCCTGCTGAGCAAACCCAATAATCATGGACATTGCAAGCATGGTGGCGCATCGCCCAAATATGTGGGAAGACTGAAAGTAAGTAAATAAATAAATAAATAAAAGGACACAAGATGGGTAAGATTTGGGGATTTCAGATAGTCATTTGGGATAGATGAATTGACTGCATACTTTTCTGGTGATGCATGATGAGGGCGGACCATTGATGACTGCAAGGAATAGTTATCTGTTATGTATTATGAAGTTTCATGGCGAATGCACAATCTCACGTAGGTACAGTGTGCATCACGAATATGCAGTGCATGCTACCGACAACACTCTGCAGCCATGTACATGAGTACAGTCTATGTAGGCTCTACATGGAACATACACAGAGTTTATTGAATCCTGTGGTTATTTTAGCAATTTTAGATATCGCTGCAGGCACTATGAGCTGATTGTTACATATATGTTTTTTTCTGTTCCTGCTCTAGCCACCATCTGTTTAGCTAAATAGTTGTAGTGCTTCAACTTCTGACCCTACATCTTTATTAATCTGGATATGATACATTCCAAGTGCACTGATGTGCTAAGAAAAGTCACAACATTTTTTTGTTTATTTACCACAGATTAGTACTACAGTTTTATGGACAGTTACAGTAGTTTTATTTTTTAATTTGTACCCTGCATGCTTAGGATCATAGATCATAGGATCATAGATTAGTACTAGGCTAACTGCCCTTGCGAGCCATTTTAAGCCTAGCCAATTATCCCTTGAGAGACTCAAACCCTGCACCTTGTGTTTGTAAGGCAAACACCTTAACCATTAGGCCACCCTCCCAACCCTGCTTAATTTCCTTTCTGCTATTCTCGGTTACAAATGGACAGTTGCCCAGTGATTGATGATTATAAAAACTGAACTTCACCTTATTAATGTGTACATGTATAGATTGCCTTAACATTATACATAGGTAGTCAGCAATGCAAATAGACAAATAAGGTACAAGACATAAATTAAATGTTCACCGTTATTTCAGTGAATCTGCAATGATGGGGCAGAATTTGGACCACAGCAATGTGTGTGCATGAATGGAATGTAAATTTACATGACATACGACTTGTCCAGAAAACATTTCTTACATCAAATTGCAACTCAATTAATCTGACCATATAATTTTTGTAGCATGTCTTAACTGTTTTTTATTTGAGACATTCACTTTAAGTTATTTGGTATAAACTGTGAGGACTCTTGAAGACTAACATTCTGTTTAAAGCAGAGTCCCAGAGATTTCCCCTCTTTTATTTATTTATTATTTATTTATTTTACATTTGTTTACCGGGATAGTCCGACTGGATATGTGTCCATTTTCAGCGGATGCCCGGGGAAAAAAACTCCAATTAGACAAATTACAAAGATAACATTTAAAAATATAAAATATAAAAAGTATAAAAACAACATTTACAACAAAGAATAAAAACAAGTATGTACAATGGTTCATGGTGTTCCCTAATAGGGATATATAAATCGCATGGTCAGACACAATTAAAGGCAGGAGACATTAGATGGCATACAGAACTTGGTGAAATAGTTACCTGTTTAATATTTAGAGATTTTCCTTTCAGTATTTAACTTAATCAGGATTTTTTTTTCATGTGAAGCCAAACACTTCCCTGACCATCTTCAAGTACAATCTGGATTAATGGATGGGAAATCACAAATTTGCTCCTGGGGTGGCACCAGTGTCCCTTATGGACAAAGGCAGTCTGTAAAAATTGTTAAAACCCCACTTGCTGACCCTTGTTATCTCTCCCCTAAGAATATAAACTTGGGTAAAATCTGGGTAAAACTGGCTAGATTTGTAAGGGCTCTTGAGCTGTTAGCATAGAAATCTCCCATGAACCTATAAATAATACTTAACACTGAACCGGATAAAATACCTATTTAAAAGTTCAGTGAAAATAGGCAACAATGATGACAATTAGGCAGCATTTGTAGGTAAAACTAGTGCTATGAAAACCAAAATAATGCCTTTGCAATCTGTAAGACAGTACAAATATGATTGCCAGAAGAAAATTCCTTTCTTCCTATAACAAGCATGGCAAACTGTGTCCCATAACAAATGGTTGGTATTTACAAGCTCATATTCAGTTGTCTTTAGTCAAAGTGTATAAAACTTATCCTGCCCTCTTCACTACTGCCACCACCTAGACTATCAAGAACATGACATTATGTCATTTTCTGAAGACTATGTCTAATGAGTTAAAAATACTAGTTAAGAATTGCAGTCTAGGGCAATAGTGGGCCATACTTGGAGGATACTTTATGCCTTGATGCACTAGTAGAAACTACACTTTTAGAAAAAAAAATCCAAAATGTCTAGATCAGCAAGAAACTATGTTAATATTTTTAGGGGTCTTGTCTTGCATACTTGACTGTGAACTGTAAGGCATTCAGTATAAAACAAGACAATTAAGTTTTTTTATTACATACCATTTACCTGCTGCTTTAAGAAGCCCCCCCATAAGCATTATATATATTGCTCCATTTTACTGCACATGCTCACTGTTTCATCACATGCTCTTCTATGAATATTCACTGCATAAATGCAGTCTTGCCAATGCTATACCCCTGCACAATAAAAAGCTCGCTTTTTACTTATGTATAATGTTACATTTTAAACTTTATGAGTTTTCTTTTTGAATTTGCATTGTGTCACTGCTTAGGTTGTGGTAGAAAAGGGTTATATAACTGTATGTGTACATTGTTAACAAAAAACGGGTAAATAAATGCTCTGTGGCCAAAATTCATGTATACATGCAATATGCTTATTGCTTAGCTTTTAAGGCATATATTCAGCAATATCATTCCAATCTGATATAGTTTCTGATATCTGAACATTTGTAAATGGAATTTTTCTGTCTAAAGACTGCCCCAAAACCAAGACTGATTTTTATAATCCAGACTTTTTGTCTCTATCCTACCAAAAATCATGAAAAAAAATCAATGGCAACCAACCTGAGAATGATTTAAAAGCATATGACTTGACATGTACCTGTCAGCATGACTTTACGAAATGTTATAATATCTTCTGTACTGTTCTTTTCAATGATATCTGTATAAATGTGAATGAAGGGAAGATTAAAGATATGTTGTTTTTTTCTGCTTAGCCAAAGCATTTCTTTTATGAACCACATAATAATGATACATGATTTGTGGCAGCATGGTCTAACCTCTATATTATGTGTACAGTTTGAGATCTAGTTTGATAACAGGCCTTTCTGACTGGCTAGGCCAACATCCTTTGTATGCATATGTAATAGGAATCACTGTACTGTAAGGTTAAATACTTGGACCCCTGCTATTTACCTTTTTCCTAATTACATTAACTTTAATTCTCAAAACTGCAAACAAGAGTATTTATGAGACAGTATGGCCACTTTGGATTTAATTGTTCATCCATTTATTACTACAGGGTGAACTGGGCAAAGCATGTTATATTGTTTGGAATCTAAATGTGCCCTGACAAGATGAAATGAAGTTTGAGTATTCCTGAAGCTACCACTGGCTGCTTGTAGAAAGTGTAGTTTTCCATATACTGAGTGTATGACTTGATGCTATACGGAACTTTAATATACATGTACATATAGATATGCATATACATATACAGAAATCTGCTAACATATATGACTATGATAATGCTGTCAAATGTAACCACTTCAAAAATCTAAGAAATTCACCTTAACAGATATTCTTGAGATATAAATTTCTATGAATCCACCCTGAGAACTTATTACAAGATGAATTTTAATCAGATATCTGCTTGTAATTCTTTGTAATGCATGTAGAGTTGTAGCTGTTTTAATGCACAAAATGTACAGGAATACAATTTTTCTAACAACTTTAAAAACTGTAAGATACCTCCTGCTACCACAGAAATGGCAGTCACAGTTAAATACACCTCTAGTGAAACAACAGTTTTAAAAGCTGTTAGACAGTTTACTCTGCATACTTTTGCATATGTGAAGGGGAAAGATTAAATAAATCTATGTCTATGTAGAATCTCCGGTTTGTTATTACCCATAATGAATATGAATTTCTGTGGGAGTAATATTATAATGGCAAAAGGTTTCTGTTCAGTATAAAATCTCATGATAAATACTGTTATATTAAACTGTCACACAAAGAAAGGACAAAGTTCTGTCTTTAAGGTTTTGGAACTATGTGACAAAAATAAAAAAAATATCCATCATCTGATTTTGCATCTATTCCCACATCTCCTTGTTTCTGCCTACTGTTTCTTCCTTTTGCTGACCATGGTTCTTCATCCTGTAAATTCCAATTGTGGCATTGCTGAAGTCTGGTATATAATGTGTAGTCTGTTTTGTTAACACTTTCTTTTATTGTTGATTTTTTACTGCTAATATGTTCAGTGGTACAGTCAGTCAGATTATGATATAGTTGAGCTATCAGTCACCTATTACAACATAATGTACTTGTTTTTCTTTGCTTTCTAGATGTACAACTGGATAATAAGTATATATAAGTTCTGTGGATGTGAAGATAGAGCTTACATTTCAGGGGGTGTTGGGGTGGAGCTTCTCCCATGTAAATGTAGTTTTTGTGACGTGTTTGTGTATAGCTCATTTTTTTATTTTTATTTTTATTATTATTTTTGGTAAGGGTAGTGATTATTGGAAATGTAACTTCATTGCTTACCTTTTCAGTCATTTATTTGTGATGCTTTTTTATTTTCACTACAGTTAACCCTAGATGAAATTTCTCAATGTATTGTGTGTTAGTCAATTTTATCTTTTATAAGTAACAATGGACCTATATATGTGTTTGTATATGTGTGCGTTTCTGTGTGTGCACATGTCTGTGTGTGTGTATCTTATGAGTTTCATAAGAGTTTACAGGGCTAATGGCCCTAAAGTCTTTCTAAGCCACTGATTGCAATGTCTCTATCCTGTACACACACACACACACACACACACACACGCACACATGGGGTCAGGTCAAGAAGCAGTTTGGAAAAAGCCTCAGTAAGAACAGATTTCTGAGTGACATTTACTTATAGCTGTGAATGGCACTGTTACAAGTTACAAGTACAGCAGGCAGAGTCTATACAAGGTATTCTCAAGTATTATTCAAGTAATACTGAAATACAAGACACAAGTATGCTTTTTTGACTAGGTAAAGCAAGCATGGCATTTCCAAAATGTGGCTTTATTCTCAATCTCTTACTCATTTAACCCCCTCAGACTTACCATGGGATTCCAAAAATGAGTTATACTTGAGTAACATACTAAGACAAGCAATGATACCATGCCTGAGCCCAAACAGGGTATCTGCATAGGTGGCTTTAGGTATATGCAAAACATATGGTTGCTAGGGGCCCCTGCAACCTAGGAGGCAACCACAGCAATCTAGTGTAACAATTATGTGTACTTAATAGACCAGAAAGGTAATAATAACAGTGGAGATGAAGAATCCTAAGGATTCTCTTTTAACATTTAAAGATATCTCTGACTATATTTACAGTGCTTTGTCAAGTAGCAGGCTTCATAATTTCATTAAATGTATAACACAAACACAGTGTCCTTGACTTAGTTAAATCCTACTGCTGGCCATTCTCTCCACTAAAACTAATATCATAGATGGATTTAAGCACCCTCAATATCTGCAGCAGTGGGGGGCCCCAATCATCCTTGACTATGTGGGGACCTGCAAAAACTGTTGCTGGTTGGAACAAAATGAAGAGAAACAAACAAAAAAAATTATGATTCATTCTCTGATTGCAAACATTGTCCTAAACAAGGCTGTGATATGACCCTGTTTAAGATAAAGCCAGTTATTAATGAAGGAGCATGAGCAAGACAAAGGCTAGAAATCAATAGTCCAGAGCGACCAATCTGAGTGATTAACCCAGTAAACACAAGAACAATGCTCCAGCCACTAATTACAAACTCTCTTAAACTTTATTTAGGATTAAGAACTTTTGTTTCACATTACATAAATGAACTTCATATCAGAACAAAAGCATTCATTCGTTGTACCCTTTTAAATAGTATAGAAAAAGATCACATGATACACCATCTACCAATCATATGTAAATAAAATAAATAATTAAACCCAATCCTGAATTCTGGTGGCTTGAACAGTCAAAGTCTTAAACATGTAAAAATGAACTTATAATGTACTAAGAAATAGCCATATAAAATATAATTGTATAAAATAAATATAACATTTGACATATGTAAAATTACTTAATGTTGCATGAATCTGGTATCCCTTACCCATTGTAATATTTTGATTTTAAATTCAAATTGATAGAGCAACGTTCATTTAATCCTGGGGTTTGGAAGCATTAAACCTTAATTGCTGTTCGAACACACTTTCCTATAGATGTTCTTACATAAAAAAAACTCTACTATCTTGTGTGACTTGATCTATAAACACAAATTTAAAGTTCTATTCAGCGTTAACTTTAATGTGAATACTGAGGGCATTAGTTAATTTGCCTTTTTTAATTTCAAGTAGTGTGTATGAATTCAGGATTGGTTTTAATTATTTATTTTATTTACATATGATTGGTAGATGGTGTATCATGTGCGCTTTTTTGATACTATTTAAAAGTGTACAAAGAATGAATGGTTAGTTCTGATGTGGAACAAAAGCACTTAATCCTCAATAAAGTTTATGGGAGTTTGTTATTAGTGGCTGGAGCATCATTTTTGCGATTACTTGGTTGGTCCTATTTGTGTTTTGGAGAAAGAAATGCATACGGCATGCCTTCATTGAAGGTTGGGCATCGAGCTGGCACCTCGGAACCATAAAAACTACTGTCAATAATCAGCGGACCGGAGTTCCGCTGTGGCGACCCCTAACCAGGAAAAGCTGAAAGAAGAACAAGTGTTACCAATCTGAGTCATTACTTGGCATTTTAAGAGTATCAGACCCTCATAATCTTCATGGATAGATTTTCTCTTTCAGGGAGTTTTATAAATAGTATCAAGATACCCGATAATCTAACTCTCAAATTCTTTACTCAGTAATTCTGGAAACTGCCAAAAGTAATGGCAGAATAAACTTTTAAAATCAGGAACACATTTTAAATATTACTCTAATTCAAAGAGTTAATAGAACAACATGTTTTATATCAACATGCATTTTTTGGGGCAATAAAAAGTATGAAACTCTAATATCTGATATTACTAACTTTTTATTATCCTGAATGATTTAACAGCCATCAAAATTTGTACAAGGGAGAGGGTAAAATCAGTGACATTCTGTGATATCAACGACAGTGACAGCTGTACATTACTCCTGATGACTGTTAAATAACAGTCACTGATCTCTTATGGCAGTACTAATTGCACAATGCACTGCTATATGCTGAAAGCAGTGTAAAACCAGTATCACTATGGCTTATGCTTGTATATGTGTGTGTGTGTGTGGGGGGTGCAGGGTAAGAGTAGCATGCTGCCTATAATTTCTTTCACTTTCTATCACACACACCACTGGCACTGCTATTATGCTCGTGTGTGAGGGGGAACATGGTTGTACATATTTAAGAGTAATAAGTTGGCCATATTTTCTTTTCCTTACCATCACAAACAGGCCTTACACATAAGTGGTTATCTTTGGTGGTTTATCAGAAAGATGATGTATCTGAAAGACAGCGCTCATTGCCATGTGACTTAGTGTAAGTAGTATAGCCATTTCACTGGAACTATACTCTGGTTGAGCTCTTGAATGCAGGTTTTTGTTCGTGAAGTCTGCATGCCATCCCTGTCTCTTTGGGTGCCAGGCTATGTGCCCTGGTTTCCTCCAGCAGTTAAAAGACATGCTGGAGGTGATAAACATGCTGTGTGTGTGTGTGTGTGTGTGTGTGTGTGTGTGTGTGTGTGTGTGTGTGTGTGTGTGTGTGTGTGTGTGTGTGTGTGTGTCTATTTGTAAAAAAATATCACTGATGTTTAGTTTTTCACACACACATTTCATGTATCCACAGGAAGGAAACTTATTCTAATAGTTTCCTCCACTTCAATAGTCTGCACCCTGAACACCAAAAGAGATAAGTGGTCAAAGAATAACTGGTAAGGGATGCCCGATGATGTTCTTAGACATATAAGGAATAAAGTGGGAAAACATCCCCTAATAGTATTCCATAGAGGGCTAAATTTTAGGAATTTGTTAGAAAGAATGAACCAAAAATGGTCAAGAACAAATAATGGCATGGTAAGATGTATCCTGCTATTACTGTTCAAAAATGAACACAGTGACTAATTTCATTGTTAGAGGTATTGAATGAAAGTTGAAAGAGAAATATAATTGTACCACCAAAGGTGTAATTTATATTACAATTTGCACTCATTGCCCAGGTTTTTATGTAGGGAAAACAGAGAAGAAATTTAGCCAGAGAGTTTACGGACATGAATACAATATAAAGAAAGGTAATCTCAATAATGCCTTGGCTAAAGACTTCCATGATAATCCCGACCATCAATTTAAATATATGACCATTAACAAAGTGGAAGAAAGGAATGGTGGGTGTCCATGGACATTATATTCAGAAAGAAATGAATTATTATGGCAAATAAGGATTAATCCCAATAGTTGGCCAGGTATTAATGGGTATAGCTCAATTTCTTGTATACTGAAATTAAAAGCATTGGAAAGAAGGTATAAAAGGGGATATGATTTTTAATGTTCCTTCATGGTGTTTCATATTTCATGACTGATATAAGTTTCACATAATTTTAAGTATAATAATATGTATATTATTTAAAATAATATTGACTTAGTTAGTGAATAAAAAGTGTTAAATATTTATAGGTTGAATATTTGATTAGTTTATATTATAATTATATGACTTTTCAACAGAGGAATTTCAATGTATGAAAAAAGGAGGTGTGTTGTCTGGAAACCAATCAGGTGAATTGTGTTGCTATTTAAACTACCAGATTTTTATGATTCATGTATGATAAAGTTCAATATAATTTGAATGAAAGCACGTTACATTTTTACAGTTTTTGTATTTTTTAAACATTGTGGATTCATTAAAAGTTTTGATTCATTTGACAGTGGTACAGTTATATTCACAGTATCATTTCTAGCAGTTTTGTCTTTCTTTTTATTTGCTGGTTTGTTTTTGTTTTTAGTTTTGTTGACCTTTCAGAATATTCCATCCCTTGCAACTTCTTCGGGGGTCTGGTCGCTCCCACACCCAGACTGTATAAATGGATTTTGACATGTACTTAGTGGTGGTCTCCACCCTGAAACACACCCATTCTAAAATTAGCCTTATGCAGAGGTGTGTTCAGAATATTGGTATAGCTTGCATGGTGAGGCTGGAGATGGTGTGGACATTACTTCCTCAATTTTCTTTGCAAACAAACCTCACAGGTGTGCAAAGGAGGTATCATAGTTTTCACTGGTGCTATGGACAATGCAGCCATTGTTTCCTTTGCTTCTCTAACAGACCTATATCAAAGCATCAACTGGCCAAATTATTGAGCCCCCTGTGGTTGAGACCATATGGTTGAAAATTTAGTCTGTCGACAAACAACATAAAATAACCCCAAACAACATCCCACAAACAACACAAGCAATGCTTTTGCAGGGGGCTTGACCCACCCTGCAGTTTCTATATCCACAGCTACTTATATGTACCAACTCTGAGATAACATTACAGTGGGGAAAAGGGCAAATTCCCCGATGCCTTCGGCTGAGTCAGAATGGTTCACCAGACTGAGCTGTCAATCAGATGGCCGCGACCAAATGGCTTTTGGCAATTTGACTGTTCAATGCTTTGATATACACTCATACAAATAAGGTTACTATAGCTTATATAGGGGCAGTGTACTGTCTATGAGCAACAAGTTGGAATACATTACTGTGATCTTTACTTTCCTCACAGTCACAGATCAGGCTCATGTACAGGTGGCTGTCTTTGGGGGAGTAGGGATGAAGAGTAAGGCAGCATGCTATGTGTAACATCAGGTATTATTTATATGTGCTTTGTTAGACAAAAAAGCAGTATTCTCATAAGTGTAGAAATGCAACCATGTTAAACCAGACCTTCAGATTTTGCATGCAGTTTCAGTGAACACACTTTCAATCAGTGAAAAGAACCTTTAGTCAAGAATACTGATAGGAATAACAGGTGCTAACAGAATGTACAGCATGCTGATTACAAAAAAATCTTCCCCCGGATTTACTAAACTTCCGTGCAGGACTAATCTAGTCCTGCATGGAAGCAGCAGTTTAGGAGGAGGAGGATGGAAGCGCGCCATGCATATTAATGAAGGCACGCTGCCTGAACTCCTAATGGTACATGGAGTGTGGATGAGTGCAGGAGGTGTGTCTGAGAGCAGAGCTCTCAGAATAAACACACCCCTGCAAAGTAGAACAGAAGAATGTGTAAATAAATGAGTGAGACTGCTCACAAGTGTCTGCATAGCCACACCAACAGTCCCCATGTGTTCAACAGCAACAGTACAGTCAAATAAAATGAAGAAACCCTATTATTTATATTTTTTTAAACCCTGAGTACAGCTAACCATAGGTGCATGGGTTTGCCCATTGCTTAGCTAGGGTTAAAGCAGCTGAAAAGGCTGAAGAGGATAACAAGGAATATATATGCAAATGAAGCAGCACAGCAATAGTGTAGTGGTTAGAGCATCCACCTAACAGGCATTCCCAGTTCGAGTCCCACTGCAGCACATATCAGTCTCCATGTGAAATCTGTATATGAACATATTTTTACATCTTTTTGCCGTATAACCTAAATAATAACATTTAAATGTGAACTGGAGTACGGCATTAAATGCACATGTGAAGTGTCAGTGTCATAATGAATAAGGCACTAGTAAGCAGGTTTAAGCCAAAATAAGCAGTAGTAAGCATGTTTAAGTGTGTTTGCATGGGGGGTAAGCACTGCCTACACAGATTAAGCAACATTGAAGCTGAGTGTAAGAAACTGTAACCAGAGGTTAGCAGTGCTTACCGTCGAGCAAACCCATGCAAACCCACTCACAACTGCTTTAAAGTGCCTTAATCACTCTGGATCCAACGGCCCATGTTCTGCCCAGCAACAAAATAAACTGCCTCTCCAAGGCTCAAACTCAGGACCCTGTACACTACAGTCACAGTAGTTAACCACTAAGCCTTCATAGCAACAGATGTGCATGATGTATCAGCAAACTAATTCTCACCACAGGAAAATCAAACCAAACATGTGAACTGAATCCATGTACAGTGTGAAGTGGTATAACCTGCTACATAACATAAATATGTGAACCGGAGTATTGCAATAAGGCCTGATGTGAGGTGTTATTGTAATAAAGTGATGAAGTTCCCAGGACCCCATACAGCATACGTACACATGAATCAAGGATACAAGACACATATATAACATGTAATGAAGACGACATCAATGCCAAAAGGCAAATATCATGCAAATTGAATATTAAGCACAACTAAGCATTGCACAGCACTGTTACCCAGACTACTGGCAGGATACTACCAGTGGGAGAAACAGTGTCAACCAGCAAAGTCTAATCTTAAACAAACACATGTTCATCCCTAGCGAGACGACCCAAAGATTCTGCTAAAAAGAGTCCTTGAGGTAACATACCATGCCTTACAGGTAAGCAAAGAAGGATATGTATGTTTGCAGACTGAATGTCTGGGAACCCTGAAGATCCATGGGGTGAGACAATGTACATGATGGATCCTGAAAAGTGGACAGTGGGCAATGCGTAGTGGTGTGGTGAGATTCAGATGGAACCTGTAGGAAGGATGATTGATGTGGAGGAGGGTGGGAGGTGGTGGAGGGAATGATGGGTAAGACATTATGGGCCATGGTGTGCTGGGGTTGGACCAACCCGTTCTAGTGGGACTGCCCCATGGATGTAAGCGAGAAAGGAGGGGGGAACAGGAAGGTAATTGAGACATACCATTTCCCATGGCAAAGCATGGTATGAGTAATATGTATGTTGTATAACACATGGAATAACATATATAAGTACAGCTGCCATGAAGGAACATATATATATATAACCTGGAGTACTGCAGGAAATGCACATGTGAGGTGTCCGTATCATTATGCATAAAGCAGTAGTCAGATTAAGCAGCAAAAAGCAGTAGGAAGCATATGTCAGCACCAGTAAGTGAGTATAAGGCCGTGTGCGTGGGTTTGCATGAAGGTAAGCACTGCTAATTTCTGGTTACAGTGTCCTACACCCAGTAAACTTCTAAACTGCTTAATCTGTGTAGGCAGTGTTTACCCCCATGCAAACCCATTTACAACTGCTCAAAAGTACCTTAATTACACTGTATCCAATGGCCCTTGTTCCACCTAGCAAAAAAATAAACTGCCTCTCCAAGGCTCAAACTCAGGAACCTGCACCCTATACTCACAGTAGTTAACCACCAGGCCATCATAGCAATAGACATGAATGAGGTATCAGCAGACTAATCCTCACCACAGGAAACTCAAACAAAATGTGTGAACTGAATCTATGTACAGTGTGATGTTGGATAACCTGCTACAGAACATAAATATGTGAACTGGAGTACTGCAGTAAGCATAGATCCGAGGTGTGATTATAATAAAGTGTAGAATTCCCCAGGTCCCCATACAGTGTATGTACACATGAATCATGGATACTAGACACATATATAACTTGTAATGAAGAATAAATAATTGCCAAATGGCAAATATAGTGCTAATTAAATATTAAGCAATGCTAACCACAGCACAGCTCAAGTTAAGAAGTGTAAGCAATGTGTAGTGGCGCCAATTCAATCTGCCTAGTGGTATACCTCTTTAAGCAGTGTCAACCTTATGTAAGCAGGTGTGCCCATAGCTTAGCCTTTTCAAAACTGGCCAATCTTGGGAAAGTGCTGAAAAATGGCCGTATTTAAACCCCACAGCTGGGAATACTTCTCATAACTGATCGTAGCTTCCTACTGCAGGCAGAATGGCTGGTGTGGGTGAAGGCACTCAGTTTAGAGCGCAGCACTGAGGCATCCAGGAGTCAAAAATCATGGTATGGCTCCTGGTAAAACACCATGATCAGAGACTACTGCAGGGCCAGTACCAGGGCTCGCAGTATAAAATGGAGGCCTGAGATAGTCTCGCCCATGACCTCACCAGTGCCACACGTATCCCCTGGACTGGTGAGCAGGTCAGGCATTACCATGCTGACCTGAAGCGGCTGAGGGTGGATGTACTGGAACAGTGGATCCAGGAGTCTCAGCAGATGCCCAATGCCCCAGGACTGAGTAAGTACTCCTTCTACTAAGTAGTAAATAATTGCTTAGCTTGTGTATACTATGGATAGGTATGGCTAAATATCACTGCATTTCTCTGACAGCTGCAGATGAGCGGGCTGCGAACCAGCAAGCCCATGATGCTAGGCTTCAAAGGCTGTGTCATGAGGCAGGTTAGTAATCAGTCTGCATGTACTGTCATAACAAATAAATGTAAGAGCCTTAGAAAGTGTTGTACCAGTAGAAATAAATGTCTACTGTGAATGTCTGTGAATAAAGGTATAACCCCTGGAATGCTTCTGTTTACTCTTCTCTCATATGTTGGCGATCTATTCCATACTAAAAATAGTACTATTGTATCTTAAGCTGTGTCACCCACACCATGGTATGCAGATAAAATGGGCATGAAGTCCTGCATAACAATGTTGGAAGTGCCAAGAGGTCAGTTATATTGTACACGTTACAGAGACTTAGATAGAAAACAGTCGAAAGCTGTATATCAGTTCCCTGACAGCAAAGTGTACTGTGATGTTAGCTATAATATTTTGTCACACACAGCAGGGGTTTGAATCCTGGGATTGCTACTAAGTTGTATGCATAATCATACCCCACAACTGTACAGATTTTGACACAACGTTCAGATAGAAAGCAGTATGCATAATTACAACAAACTGTACAGAATTTGCTAGAATGTTCAGATTGAAAGTTGTATGCATATTCATACCCCACAACTGTTCCAATCTGTCCAGCATGTCCAGATAAATGGCCCTTATCACCAGCTTTGTACCCCGTTCCCCTGAAAATCCAGTGTGATTATCCAAGAATCGTAGGCAGCTGTCAATCACATATAACTGATATTCAAACATGTACATAGTCAGAGATTGTATATGGAAACCTGTCATTCTAGCACCTCACTCAAAGTGTATGACAGCAATTCTCAACATATGTTACATTAACACCTGCAGCCTGTCATGCCTGTATGTAAGACACAGGTCACATATATAATAATATATAAACATACCAGTGTACAATATAAGGCCATTGTGTAGTGTAATAATACATGTATGGGAAAGACCACTGCAGTGACTAAGAATGTTGTGAAAACTACAAGGATATATTAGTTGTTAATTGAACTCTCTCTCTCACCCCTACCATATGTGTATAATAACCCAATGACACTCCTGAACTGGTATATGTACACTCCAACCATTTTTTGGGACATATGTCCTAATGGTTTATAAATATTCCAATTTGTTTCTGTGCATGTGCCATGTAAAAATACACCCATATTGGTGGCCTGTTGCCATCAGTGAAACCTGCATGCTCCTGTAACGGCCACTGTTGTTCCATATATGCATGTGATCTGCTTGCTCTACAACTGTGTTAATTCTGGTGTGTCAGGTTAATGGGAATACTTATGCATGCTGTTATAACTAATCCTGAATGTTGTTTACTGTTACTAACCCATATCTGTTATAAACCTGTGACAACACAGCTGGTATGGGAAGGCCGGTCCCATGAGACCCACCTGTCCCACCTCAGCTGGCCATGGCACCGGGCACCAGAACATCTGGGGCCCAGCCTGGGACCTCCTCCTCCGTGGGCCTTGTGCCACCTTTGGGTGGAACTGCTGCAGGGGATGGGGCTCGCCTCCCCTCAGTGCAGGTGTGGAGGGGAACCTGTCACCAGGTCCGGGCCTTGGTGTGTAAGGATCTCAAATTGGAGTATCGAGAGCGGCTATGCCAGCTTGAGGGCTGAGTGGCGCTATTAGAGGGTGAGCCTGCCCCTCCTTAGTAGCTCCCAGCACAGCCACCTTCGGGGCCGTGAAGGTGCAGTGGTGACTGCCCATGGGTGGGGACCTCAGTCCCACTGTTTCCAGTTAGGGGCACAGGGGCTTGCGATTTCCAAACACCACTCCCTGTCCAAGGTGTTAACCTCCCACATGTGTCATATACCGGCCCTGTATGCATCTTGTGTGTCTTGTCTGTTAACCTCCCAACCTACCTGCCCAAACATAACTACTACCCCTCCCCAACATCCCACTCTCACCTGAAAAAAGAAAAAAAAGGGCAATCTGTTCCCACAAAAAAATCTCACCCCATACATAGCTGTCCATTTCGCACGTGTCCAATGGACACATGTAATCTAGTCTAATTGGCATCACAATGAATATATGTTGCCCTTACCCCTCTCCCAGGGGTTTGAGGGTCCAAATGTACCTGCAAATATAGTGTAAATGGACAGTTGTTGCTGTAGAAGAAACGGGCAGGTATGGACCTTTCCTATACCCTTCCTGCACATGCCTAGCTATTTTCTCTGCTGTCTTTCCCTCTTTGTGCCCCGTTGTTCACCACATTCCTATCAACCCCTTTTTTTTCTTTTAAAGGAATTAGCGTGCGAGTAAGTGGCAGTAAGCACTTTTAAGCAGCCATAAGCGGGTTTGCGTGGGTTTGTGCAGAGGTAAGCTATGCCTACACAGGTTGAGAAATCTGAAGCTAACTGACTGTAAGAAAACATATATGTGGAGGTTGGCAGTGCTTACCATCGTGCAAACTCACGCAAACCCGCTTACAACTGCTTAAAAGTGCCTTAATCACTCAGTAGCCAATGTCCCATGTTCTGCCCAGCAACAAAATAAGCAGCCTCTGTTAGTATGAAACCCCAGACCCTGCACACCATAGCCAAAGTGATTTACCACTAAGCCATCTCAGATATACATACCTTTGATGTATTCACAAACATATCATCCAGCCAAGTCATTCAACAGTACAGTGAATGTATTCCAACATGTAAATGTATGTGTGTGAGTAAATATATTAATGTCTAAACAGGTACAACATATAAACATATATATATATTTATGAACATATACACATGCAAATGGCTATATCTATAGATATATATGTCCACATCTACATGTCTAAACATATAAAGCAGGTTTTATATATATGTAAGTATATATATATATATATATATATATATATATATATATATATATATATATATATATATATATATATATATATATATATATATATGGGTCTAGGACACATGCTCGACTAGCATATGTCCGAATCACAAAACATTGAACACACATACACAAAAGCTCTTAACATTGAAAAACACTTCCGTGTATGTGTGTAGTTCAAAAAAAATCTATGTTCTGTGGGGGGGGGGCTTTGCCCCCTGCACCCCCCCACACCCCCTACGTTTCCCTTCGTACCAACCCGTCATTTATGCCTAAAGTGGTATCCAGGGTAGCTTTAAATCAAGCCATACACCTACCTACCTTTTACCCCAATCCTCAAAATAAAGGGGAAAGGCTGCTACACTCTTTAGACATCCATAGGCAGCTACGTTATTATTTGGACAGAACAAAGTCCTTCAGGAAATCAGAACAACTCTTTGTGTCCTATGCTGTAGGGGCTCAAGGGAAGCCAGTTACCAAACAGACTATTTCAAAGTGGATAGGCCACTGCATACGGTTTTGTTATTCCTATCATGGGAAATCTGTTCCTACAGGTATCAGATCACACTCCACCAGGGCCACAGCTACCTCTACAGCCTTCCTCAGAGGAGTTCCTACCAAAGATATTTTGGAAGCAGCCACTTGGAGTTCTGTACATACCTTCACAAGACACTACCACCTGCCTTTATATTCCAGAACTAGAGCAGGCTTTGCCACTGCTGTGTTGCAGGGCATTCTGGCTCAGCCCAGTTCCTCCTAGTACCTACCACCCTGTGCGTAGCTTTGGGACTCTACCCATCTGTGATTACTGCAGCTGTATGCACGATGAACATAGTACAGTTTTGTACCTACCATAAATGTAGATGTTCGAGTGCTAATACAGCTGCAGTACAGGTTTCCCTCCCGCCTTCCCCACTTGGTAAAAGCATGGGGCCGAACACCCTCTTCATACTACCTGACTGGATTATCCTTCTATGGTTTATTTGCTTGCAACTACTGATTTTGGATTATATTGCATTGTTTGTATATACATAGAAACATTATTTATGTATTGCCTTCCTTCTGGGGGCACCTGACATCTGGGGCAAGAAAGACAAGAACATGGTGTCGGCTGTGTCTTATATACTCCGGCCTCGCTGACGTCAGGAGAGAGAGCGACAACAACCGACGCCGGACCAAGACTTTGGAATTCAGCCGACCGAGGGACCGCCTGACGGCAGAAAACCCATCTGTGATTACTGCAGCTGTATGCACGATGAACATCATATACCCACAGAGATATCAAAGGGTATAACACCACACACAGGTGTGCATAAATGAATGTGAAAGCTTTATTTGTGTACTATGGCAGTTGTATATGCCATGTCATATAGCTGTTTAGACACTGACATCCATATGAACAGTGTAATGCAACTGTGAAACAGTTATACTAAGACAGTAGTCTGGAAAGGTTGGCATATGTTGCTGTCTAGGCCGAGGCCTTCAAGTAGTAGATTAGTAATGACAGACTGGGCCACAACATACCAGACAATCAACAGTACGCAATGCAGATGAATAGGTCAGCAGCCTCTATCTACACTCTGTAGACAATCTCTAGGGGGTACACACCCCAGTTGACACAATGGGATGTATCTGTTACATAACAAGGCATACCTGACACCATCACAATCACACTGACAAACTGAACATCCTGTATGGCAAGAGGCTGTAGGCCTGCCTTTACCCAAGGTGGATTGTATGGTAAAGTACATTCAGATACCTTAAAGCAGCTTATTCCAGATACCCACACATGTTGTAACAGCCTAAGTTAGTCATGGTGCACCCTCCCCTCTACTCACTAATACAGGCTCATATACCACTGTTACATACACTGGCCTCTGGAGTGCATTAGGGCACACATGTATTGTGTAGGTGAAACCCACACATATATGGCCCCAACCCCCCAGTTTATGTGGGGGGACACAACAGCAGTGGAGTGATAGCAGGAATGACAGCATCACATACACACAGCCCACTACATACAACCCCTGACAGCATGTCATAATGTGCAAAGCCCGGTATGTAGGTGAAGGACAGAGGCTGAAACACAGACACATATGTGTAAAACTGCTGTCATACAGTAAGCAATATATGTATATGTGTACATATCTATATGGATATATGTATACTTATATATACATATATGTTCACCATATGTCCTGCACATGTAGTGGAGCCCTACCTCAGCCCCAAAAGTCCCAACCTCAGAGTGCAAGGGGATGCCATGTATTTAGTGCAGGTATATTTGTAGACTATTGCTACTGTATTTGGGAATGTCTTCACAGAAATAGTGTGTGTGGGAGGCCACATCAGCTGTTAACATGTGTGCCATTGGCTACTTATAGACATCCTAAGGTCATCATAGTACAGTACCACTGATAGCACAGTAATGCCCCTGTGGACTACAGCTGCAATATGGCCAACATATGTGGACAGTCTGACACACATGGGTCAGTCCAGGGGTATACACAGAACCCCTTCATGCAAGACATGTGAACCAGGCCTGTCAATGTGGATGTTAACAGCCATGTAGATGGGCATAACACGTACATACTGGTATACATTTGCCCCCATAGGTTATGCATTCATACACCCCTGTCTTTCCTGACACTTAATAACTGCTGGTACAGAGGTGCCATAGCCACATACTATCCACTAGTTACTGACATACATGTGAACAGCATCCCACTGCATTGTCTGACATACATGACTGTTATGGTGGCCAGGCAGCAGTACATCTGGCAAGTATCTGGACATGACATCTCACTGGATAAGTACAGTAAGCTGCTAGGCATGTAACAAAGCACAGTGCAAGCTACAGGCAGACTGACTAAACACTGGGCTACATCTCCTGTGTGGGAATACACATGTACCTGCATAGATAGCACACTCTACAGGCCCTTCAACACCATCAAACAGTCTGGAAACATAGATTAACATACTAATCTGCCCATACATTTCTATGCCACTCGATGGTTTGCCACATGGCTTACTGACAGAACCCAAACTGTACGTGTAACTGACTCCAAATCCATCCCCAGACATGTGACAAGTGGAGTACCTCAGCGTTCAGTCCTGGACCACTGTTGTTTGACATCTACATCTCTGAAGTACAGGCCAACAGTACAGGACTCTGACTAATAAAGGTAACAGATAACTGCAAAATGGGAGTCATTATGAGCCTGACTGTACTGCATGATATATTACTAATACCAGCCTGACATCATACAGGTGGGATGGAGTACTGTTAACATCTTGTGCCCTTGCTGTGTAATATCCTGGTTATGGGATCTGCAACTGTTGGTAGTGTATTGCAGGGCAGACGTGTTTGGCTGTGGAGGGGGAGAATACCTATTTGTGCACGACATATGTTGATTGTGCCTTTCAACCCTATTAATTGTGCATGCGGACATATATGTTTCTGCTATGTTCACACTTTATCTACAGAAGTATGTCTGTATATACCTATATATATATATATATAATATATGCTTACATATATATATATATATATATATATATATATATATATATATATATATATATATATATATATATATATATATATATATATATACATACATACATATATACATATATCAATATGTTGTATCTGTGTAGACATCAATACATTTTCACACACACATACATCTACATGTTGGAATACATTCTCTGTATTGTTGAATGACTGGGCTGGATGTTATGTTTGTGAATACAGCAGGGTTAGGTATATCTGAGATGGCTTAGCAGTAAATCACTTTGGCTATGGTGTGCATGATCCTGAGTTCTACCCTAGCAGAGGTTGTTTATTTTGTTCCTGGGCAGGACAAGGGCCGATGCATACAAAGTGATTAAGGCACTTTAAAGCAGTTGTATGTGGGTTTGCGTGGAGGTAAGCACTGCTAAAGTCTGGTTACAGTTTCTTATACTCAGCTGCTGAATTGCTTAACCTTTATAGGCATTGCTTAGCTCTGTGCAAACCCGCACAAACTTGCTTACAACTGCTTAAGAGTGCCTTAATCTCTCTGTAGCCAATGCCCCTTGTTCTGCTCAGCAAAAAAATAAACTGCCTCTCCAAGGATTGAACCCGGCACTCCATACACAAAGTGATTTACCACTAAACCATGGCATGTATACTTAACCTGAAGTTTTCACAAACATATCCTGCATTGCAATCAGTCAACAGTACAGGAAATGTATTATTATCACACTACATAACCTGTTAATGCAAGAAGTCTGGACAAAGTATGACACACTGTGGGTACAAATAGGGATATATGTCAACTAATGCTCTGTTACACTTAAAATGTTGCTAGTTACACAGTTCATAGGTTCATAGGTAGATACTAGGCTATCTGCCCTAGGGCATTTATAAGCCTAGCCAGAGTGTATTTGGCTTCTGCCTCCCTATTAGATTAGCCTACTGTGCCTCTGTAAAGTAGGTCACAGAAGGTACCCTTTTAAGATAAGTTTACTGTGCCTCTGTCTAGCAGGGACACAGAAGAGATCCCAGGGGTGAATTTGTGATCTCCCATCCACGCATCCAGATTTCGCTTGAAGAGGGTCAGCGAGGGGCTATGTCTAACATGAATTGAGATTTTGTTCCAGAGTGAGGGGAGCCTCTGGGAAATGAATCTGTCCCTCCAGCATGTCCTATTTATTTTTGTGCTGATGTTTAAGTCCCTGGAGCATGTAGCTCTAAGGGACTTGGATTTTTTGAGGTGGAGCATGTCCATTAATTCTGGGTTTGACATGGCTTTCTACGTCAGGCATAGATCGCCTCTGAGTAGGCTGTAAGCAACTGAGTAGAGCTGGAGTTTCTTTAGTCGAGCTGCATAGGACATCTGTTTGTAGTCCATGATCCTCTTGGTGAGGTACTTTTGGTGTCTCTCCAGTTGCTGCAGGTGTCGGGTAAGGTACATCCCAAAAGGGGCATTGTATTCAATTATGGGCCTGATGAGTGACGAGTAGAGGGGCACAATAACCTCTCTTGTTCTAGATGCGAACCCTTTCGTGATAAGGTAGGCTATATAGAAGGTCTTTCTAACCACTTTGGCAACGTGATTATCAAAGGAGAGATTACTATCTACGTTGGTCCCCAAATCTCTAATTACTTCTTCCAGATTAATGGATTACCACCTATGTGGTAATTTGTGGGCACCTTATTTTTCCCAAAGGGGATGACTATGCACTTTTTAGCATTTAGCTTGAGGCTGTGGCTCTGGCACCAAGCATCCATCTCTGTGAGACCCTTTTGGAGGATGCTTGTGTCAGCTGGAGATTCGATTATGGCCCCCAGTTTGCAGTCATCTGCGAACTTTGTCAGCCATAATCCCCCTGTGTTAGCCTGAACCTCAGAGAAGCATATACCAAACAAGAGAGGTCCCAGAACTGAGCCCTGTGGGACGCCACTTGTAACTGGTTTGGATTCAGACATGGCACCTGTGATTCTGACCATGTGGGTTCTATCTCTGAGCCAGTTTGCAACCCATCTTGTGATATAGGGGTTGATATTTAAGCTGGTACGCTTATTTATGATGCCTGAGTGGGGTATTGTGTCGAATGCTTTTGCGAGGACCAGGTAGGCTGTGTGAACAACCTTGCCCTCATCTATGGCTTTGGTAACTGTTTCAAAGAAATCAACTAGGTTTAAGAGGCAAGATCTGCCCTTAACAAAGCCAAATTGATAGGTTCCAGTGTCTGGAGGCTCCCAATGCCTTTGTTTATGAGTTCCATGATAATATGCTCCATAGCTTTACAGACCAGACTAGTCAGGCTTATGGGGTGATAGTTCCTGGGGTTCATTGTGGCACCACCTTTGTGGAGTAGGACCACTGTAGCTGTACGCCATTATTTGGGTACATATCCTGTAGTAAGGCTAAGTTTGAACAGTGACTTAATGTGAGGGTTCAGTTCTTCTTGGAGCTCATGTAAGACACAGCCTGGGACACTGTCCGGTCCCATAGATGCTGTGTTTTTTGCTTTGAAGAGGGCAGAGTTCACCTGTGCATCTGTGATGTCAGGGAGGTTACATTCAGTTGTGATAGGCACTTGCTCCTTTGGGGGGGAAGGGGGGGGGGTTGCGCTAAATCTGTCTGCCAGGATGTTGGCTATGTCTGTAGGTTTGGTATATTTTGTACCGTTATGCAACAATTCAGAGCATATCTGGGAGTTTCCATCCATATTCCTGACATAACTAAAGAAGGCCTTGTGATTATCTTTAGTGTCTAGGGCAATTTTTCTTTCGAAACTGGCCTTTGATGATTTTATGAGGGATCGAAGTTTCTTGCTAATACTGATCAGAGATGCCTTCCCTTTTTGGGATTTTGCTCTGTCATGTAGTAGCTTCCTCCTTCTGTTGTATAGCTTATTTATGGCCTGGGTCCACCAGACTGGTCTCTTGTTTTTGGAGGAGTGAGTCTTGGTTTTATTTGGGATAGCATGATCCATGCATTCCTGCAGGTGCTCATAGAATGCATTTGTAAAGGATTCTGCGGATTGGGCTGTATTATCCTCTGGCCCGGGGGTTTTGAAGGATTCCACCTCAGTCTTGAGAAGTGCAAAGTTGGCTTTTGAGAAATTCTTTACAGTGATTTCCTTGGCTGGGGGTGGGGACGTGATATGGATGTCCAGGGAAATTTGTTTATGGTCTGATCTTACCAATGAGGGGTTTACCTCTGGTGTGGAACATAGAGTCCCCATGTTGGTGATGACCATGTCCAATATGTTGTTCCCTCTTGTGGGAGTGGTGACCAGTTGTTCCATTACGTTAGAGTTTATAAATTCAAGGAACCGTTAGGCGAGGGTGTTTGGGCTTGAGTAGTTTTCCCAGCCAATGTTTGGGTAGTTGAAGTCACCCAATAACATAGTGCTTGGAGAGACCTTCATATTCTCCAGTGTTCTCAGGAATGCCAAGTAGGGTTCCTGTAATAGGGAGGGTGTTCTGTAGCAGGCTACAAACTGAAAGGCAGTTTTGCCCACTGTTAGTTGCACATGAATGGTTTCCGATGCTTCGTGCAGAGCCACTAACCTGGAGATGTACGTATCTTTGATGAATATAGATACTCCCCCTCCTTTTGTGCTTCGATCTGAGTTTTGGGGCCAAAACGCATGGTATGAGTTATAACCTGGTAGTGCTGGGGTGCTCTCAGGAGCCTTGAACCAGGTTTCTGTTACTGCACAAACATCGATTTTCTCCATACTGAGGAGAGCCTCGAGTGCGTGCATCTTGAGGTTTAGACTTCTGGCATTGAGTAGCATTACCTTTAGTTGTTTTATCCTTGGGTTGTCTATGGAGGTGGGTTTGTCCTTTGAGCCTTGCCTAAAAAAGGCACTATGGGGGTGGCAAGAGCCTTGGCCAGTATAGGAAAGCCTAAGGGTGACAGGTGCAAGCCGCCCCTGGCAAAGCAACATGGCTTGTCGAGCATGTCATCCCAGGCTGACAGACACTGGATCCCCTTTGAATGACACCAATACTTTAGCCAATTGTTGAAAATGATCATTTTGTCTTTATACTGTGGCATCATTCTTGGTGAGGGCATGATGCTACTCAAGGTCAGGGTCATACCAGCCTGGGCTACATGGTCAGAGAGCTCCTCTATGTCTCTTTTCATGTAGTCCAGGGAGGTACGTCTCAAGTCATTCACACCAGCATGGACAATGATGGAGTCATACTTGTACTTGCTTTGGAGTGACCTGAGTGCTTGCGTAATGTGGTGGATCCTGGCACCTGACAGGCAGCTTACAGTGACCTTCTTCTTGTTCAGTCTGGTGAGCGGGACATCAGTGTGCCGGACAACAGAGTCCTCTATAACAAGTGTATTTGGTGTGTTGTTTAGCCTTAAGGGCTGTGACTGTGAGGCACACTGATTTTGTGAGATATGTGATTCATGGGTATTGTTGAGGGGTGGCTGTTGCTTGGATATCTGCTTAGGAGGTCTTTGCTGTTTAGGCAGATTTTTATTTAGAGCCTCCGAGTATGTTTTTGTGTGTTTATGTGTTGGGTATGCAGATGCAATAGGTCTGTGTGAGACTGGATTTGTGGTGTGGGTAGTTACCTTTTCCTCCTGACTGACTGTGACAGTCTTGGGTTGAGAGAGCTCTGCCTCCAGTCTGGCTATGTAACTGCATCTCTCACATGTATTCGAGTTTGTTGGAAGGAGGAGAGGGTTGTCTGTGTACATAAGGAAATTGTAACATTGCCTCAAAATTCCCAGTTTCACCAGCTGGACTGGAGAGTAACCTTGAAATTGACCCTTGGACATACCAGATTAGTATAGGGAACTGTTTTTTTTACTGATCAGATTAGGGAAGTGAACTGATTTTTCACTTGATCAGGAAGGACCAATCAGGAGCCTAATACTTATGAGAGGTCAAGGAGGGTGTAGTGCTTTAGTAAGTTAGTGTTTCCTTATAAGAGCTGAGCAAGTGCAGGGCTTTAGAAAGAGAATAGAGTCATTACTTTGAGAGTTTGAACAGTTCTAAGGGAAAAAGTGAAGAGCAGACTTTGTGGAGCCTGGAATAATTTAAACCTGTATAGGCTGCGCTGCTCAGTGCACAAAACAGCGCAAAAAGAGAGTTCTAGGGTTTTAAGAAAGAGAGCTCAAGGAGTTTAGAATTGACCCAAAATGGCCAATAAAACTACAGCTTCTATGCAGTAACCACTCCTCCAGGGACAGGCAGGCTTGTTTAGTGTTAACCACTCCCACTGGTAAACACAGAGACTTCCCTTTAGCCCAAGCAAGCACTGGCCTTCTGGAAACTTCCAAACAGTTCAGAACAGCAAATCTGTAACTGAACATTCTTAACTTTCAGAAAGTAGGAAAAAAGCAAGATTTTTTTTTTTTTTTTTTTTTTTTTGTAGTTTAAAGATAGCAGAGATAGACAAGCAGCAAAATAATCACAACAGTGCAATAAATGACCCCACATTTGAGTGCTAGGCCAAAATCAGGTAAAATTCAGTTTTTAGAGAAAAAAATGATTTTAAATTAAGTGCAACACAGGAAATGCAGTAAACAGGCTCTAGATGTGTTCCAAGTATTGTTACTGTTACAGATATAAACTTTAGCAAGCCGGAAAATGCCAAAAAGTAGGCAGCAAAGCAGTAAAACTTAACAAAAAATCAGAAGAAAATACTTAAAAATCACAAAAGTGGCTCCTTTTCTTCTCTCAGCGTTTTCTCCCCTTGGTAGGTGCCTCAGCAACAACTAGCAAGCCTGAAAAGACGCCAAAACCACGAGGCAGCTGGGTTTTAAGAGACAGTGCTCAAGGAGTTTAGAATTGACCCAAAATGGCCAATAAAACTATAGCTTCTAGGCAGTAACCACTCCTCCAGGGACAGGCAGGCTTGTTCAGTGTTAACCACTCCCACTGGTGAACACAGAGACTTCCCTTTAGCCCAAGCAAGCACTGGCCTTCTAGAAACTTCCAAACAGTTCTATGTATCAGAACGCATATGTAGAAGGAGATGAAGTCTGAAACACAAAAGTGTTGCCACTAGTTACTGACTTCAGTGCTGCGATCATCCATGACAATTGCCAAGTGAATGAGGAACAAGCCAAAATATGAGTCGAACATGCATGGACATACGGACAGATATATATCTGTAAATGTACACAGATAGACAGCTATATGTAGATATATATATTAATGTATGACTCACAAATAATCATATAACAGCAATTGTCTATAGATGCATACCTATTGTTCATATGTATGTATATATATATATATATATATATATATATATATATATATACATATATATATATATCTACACACACACATATACACACACACACAAATGTATATATATATATATATATATATATATATATATATATATATATGTGTATATATATATATATATATATATATATATATATATATCTATAGATGCCTATGTATATATAGATATAGCCATATGAGATATGTATAGGTACATACACACACACAAAAGGTATCAGTAGCCATACATATGTAGAAGTAGTGTGGAAGTACTGGGTGCAAAGTATATCCCTCAGCCACAAGCCCTTCAACTGGCACCTGTGAAATGTGTAGTGTGGCAACCATTCCCACAAATGAGAATACTGACATTAAACATGTACCCACCCACAATTCAAAGGACATGACATGACACACACAGGTATGCATACATAGATAACCTTTATTCCTGTACTATACGATAATGTATGCCAGTACTAACACCACTTTAGGTTTGAAATATGTAATCAGTAATGAATGCAAGACCCACACAAAACAGTAGATGCAAGCAATGTGTATATATACCATACTATGCTGTCCAGGCCAAAGCCTTCAATTAGTACAACAGTAGGAACAGGATTTGCCTTCAGGATATGTAGCAATCAACAATTACTGATGTAGTTCAGCAGCCTCCAATTACATCCTGTAGTCAAGCCCTATGGGGAAAAGTAGCACTTGTGTTAATGTCACAGTATCTTGTACATAACATTGCTTAACCTAACACCTCACTATCACACTGAATGATACTTGTCTTAACAGTTATATCACTGGAAAGGTGCCATAGCCTAGGTTAATGGCATAGAACCCCCCCCCCACCATAAAAGCCTGTACAAGGGCAAGGAACACTGTGTACCACACACTTACCTCAGGAATGTACAAGGGCACATATGTTTTCTCCAGCTGTTGCCCGCATATATATGGACATGGCCCAACAGTTGGTGTGGGAATCCATGACATAACTGGGATGATAGCAGTAATGCTAGTGGTAAATAATGATAGGCCATTACCTAACAACCCTTCCTGTATCACAGCGGGACAAAGATGGGCATATATGTGGATGACAGAGGCAGGAACTTAGGGCCATATTTCCATTATTGCTGTTACACACCCTGGAAATTGCTGGTGTTACAGGATTTGTTGCGGCATACCTTTATGCAGAGATACGACATTGAAATACAAATGGATGTAGCCATGTACTGATAGCACTCAACAGACAGAATGCCACAGATATATTTGAAACAATACCTGTGTGGTGCACAGACAAAACTTAACAGCCAATCCTTCTGGTATCATACGGATAGGCCCACAGTTGAGAGCTATGCAGACAGACAACACTCTATGAAAAAGTACCATGTACACAGAAACCCTGTAAGAACAGCAAGATACATTGCACACAACAACACTACTCAAGCTGTCTGTAGGTCTGGAACCTTACCCAAATGTGGATTTGGCCTGTGCCTGCAGGTTCTGCTGTAAGAGGTATTGCTACCTGCTGTTGGTAATACTGATGTCCACACACAGGAAGGATGTCATCCATACTGTAAAAGTGAAGGGACAACTCCCACAGAAGGCAGCAATTTATAGTACAGGGTTGCCATGACAGTGGTTATCTGAAGTACTACACAGCAGGCTGCATGCAATTAGCAACTGGTGGACACTGACTGGTGCAGAGGCCACCACCTGATCATGTGCAATACCAACAAAAGCATGCTGCAATCTATTCAAACCAGCTCAATCACTCTACTGGAGAGACTGAGAGAGCGAGAGAGAGCGAGAGAGAGAGGGGAGAGAAAACTTCAAAATAGTTCACAAAGCTCAGGGTTGTGTTACAGCAGAAACAACGTAACAGGTATGTGAAACAGATATGCATTTACTGGCATGTAGTATATGGCATAGAATACTAGGATGTATTCTGCGAAAGAATGTATATGTGCCATCAGTACTTGTTCCTGTAATGATGTTGTGCTCAACAACTGCACTAGACAGTAGTATCAGTCCCTGTGGGCAGTGGGGCATACCTGTCAAATGTGCAGACCAGCAGTGAATGGCAAAGATGTGACCCATGATATCTGTGTTCTGCAAATTACTGTGGCCAACGGCTGGTGGGGGTATTAATACCGCTGTGATACACACATGGGTGAGAGACCACACCACCTGCAGGACAGTCATTTTAAAGTGTAACATAGCATGCCCAACTGCCATAGCAGTATAATATGATTATCTAAAGTTTGTCACCATATATACCCCCTAATGTAAGTCTGTGTTCACATGTGACACCTGTCTGTGTTGCAGCAAGGCAGAACAGTTCAGTTGTGAAGTAAAGAGGGTACATCAGTGTGGTCCAGAAGTTTGTATGCACCCCACATACAGATACATATATGTGTGATACATATTCACAGCTATATATGTGTACAGAACCTCGGGCAGTTATGCATATATATATATATATATATATATATATATATATATATATATATATATATATATATATAGGTATATAAACAACACAAACTGATATCTACACATATATGCACATATGTCTATCTACATATATATATATATATATACACACATATATATATATATATATATATATATATATATATATATATGTGTGTGTGTGTGTGTGTATACAGACAGATATGTGTGTGTGTATGTCAACATATATATATATATATATATATATGTGTGTCAATACATTTTCCCTGCCATGACATGTGTGAGAGAACATCACACATCAATACACAAAGTACCTACACACCAGCACATGGCTGCAAGATGGAGTGTAGAGTGAGGTGTGTAACCCATGTTGGGAACACAATACAATTGTATGGGATGGTGGGCTATATATGTTGGTGAAGGGTATTAGGCACATATTGGTATGTAGGTCTGGTCGGGTGACAAACAAGACAGCATACAGGGCTGGTATATGTCACATGTGATGGTTAAACACTGTGGACGGGTAGTTACATTTGGAATGTGGAGGCCATTGAGCCCCCACATGGGAACATGATGCCCACCCATGGACAGTCATGACAGCATCTACATGGACATAAAGGTGCCTGGGTTGTGCGCTGGGCAGGAGGGACATGCATGTCGTACCTTGTGTATGTGTACTGCATGCCTCCAGGTGATGTAGCACATACCCCATGTCACTGTGGACCTCCCTACGCCCAATACCCACAACCTACCTGGGTGACAGACACATGTCTGTGTGTGCTCCACGGCGGAGGGGGGATACCATCCCCCTGAGGTGGTTCCACATGAAGTTAGTGATGGAACAATAGATAATGAGGTTCCATGGTGGACCACGGATGTGATGTGGACTAGTAACATGTGCAAATAACCCCTACACATACTTGTGTGTAACTGTCATGGAACATATGTGGGCTGTAATAGTCCTCACAATCCCAGAACATGTCCAACAGCATTCATAGATATCCCCAATACTACAGAATGGCAGATGTGTAGCAATCACATAGCAGGCCTACCATATGCATATGTGGAAACATAGTGGCAGTGACAATGGCATGCAGGTGAAATACCCTGCAACAGCCCCGAAACTCTAGTGTCCCCACAGGGAGCATGTCTATAACCACATAGCAGAAAGTGTTGTACAATACAATATATGGCCCAATGGTACACATACCGGACACATACCACTAGCGTAGTGTGAACATTATGTTGGAGCTGATATGGTGGCGGGAGACTGATATGTGTATTGTATTATGGTAAACTTGACATATGAGTTGCTCAGACATATTTCCATCATTATGTCTTTCAGGGAGTATAGCACACCTGAGAAACCCCACATACAGTGCCGCTGAGGAGGAGATCATCATCACCAGGATCATCCACAACTATCAGCTGCTCTTCTCACGGACAAGCATGGACCAGCAGGAGAGAACAGCCATGTGGACTGATGTGGTCCACAGGGTGAATGAGGTGGGGTTGCAAAGCCAAACTTATGAGCATGTCCGCTACCATTGTAGTGACCTGGTCCGGCAAGTACGACATAGTGCCGCTGCCATGCGGGGTGACCACCTCCCCCCCTCACCAGAGTGGAGGAGCTGCTCATCAGCCTGGTAGCACCTGCCCACCTGCTAGAGGCCCAGACCTATACGGTCATGGAAGTGGGTGCTACTCACACACCACACATTGAGCATGCAGGTAAGGTTCCAGGGCATATCAATAGGATACTGTAGTGTATGCATCTGTACAGGCAGACTATGCATGTGTGAGATGTGGGGTATGTTGCTATGTAGTGCCGATAAGCAGTAATGCATAAGCTGCAGTACTGTGGACTTCAGCTGTTGTTGTACTACAGTGTAATATTGCAGCTACCTTGTAGCAATGCCACAGCTGTGGCCACTGCCATTGATTCTATCCCATGTCAGTGAAGGTACCTCTGGGATACCAGCAAGGCAGCGGCTGGATGCCGGTGAGTATGGTTTAAGGTTACGCATGGCAATTCACTGTGTATATCATAGCTAAGGTGTAGGCCATGTATACATCTAACACACCTACCCATAATGCATGCTGTACATGTGCACTGACATAGCACACATCTCACTAATGGGATTACCAGCCTCAAACATATGCAATACACAGTCCATCTCAGACAACTGTGCCTACACTCCAGTGCACATTGCCCAGGCACAGCTGACATCTGCCCAACATACACAGCTATGTCATACACAGAGCAGTTGAACATGCTACATATGACATCCCACTCTCACTGCTAACACACGCTCCAGGGTCCTAAACCTTATAAGCACATTACCCAGAACATACTGGAGGGATAGGGCCCTGTCCTGGGGAATCACCACACTCTAGAATGGACTACCCATACATGTCAGGCAATGCTACTCATTGGCCCTCTTCACAGAAACACTTGGCAATTGGATGGGGAATGGGGAATACAGCCTTGGTAGCATGTGTGGGCCACAGCCTGACAGGGGCACAGGGAAACTACATTAGTGGGTGGTGCATGGTAGGGAACCCCTGTGGCTAGGCTTATGTGGGCCCCAGGACCAATAGGCCAGTACTCACCTATGAACCTATGTGTACCACAGGCAACATCAGCCAGGGCCCAGTCATGGTCAATAATGGCCTCTACACTCACCATAGGTACGGTACAATGTCTCTGTGGTTGGTCTAATGGTAATCTACCACCCATACATGCACCACTGATGATGACTTATGTGAATACACATCAAACAGTCACTAAACACGTGTCCACATGTGATCCAGGAACACACAAAGGCTGTGAGCAGCAGCAGAAACACACCTGACACACAGAGATATATCCTGCAATGGTGTGTACACCCGTGAGGTATGGTGCACAGTACATGCCAGGGTGCTGAACAAATGCACAGCAATGCTGTGGACATGGATGCAGTGGGTTCCAGGGGGAGGGCCGTCACCTACAAACAGAAGCCATGCATCACAGCCATGTATAATGTTGATAATGGGGCTTGACTACAGTTGCACTGCATGCTGTTCAGCCCCACATGTCCTGCATGCTGACGTGTGTAATTGCAGGTATGTGTGTGATACTGTACTGCACCATCGCCTGCTATTGTGTGTGTTATGAGGTTGTGGGAGCTGTCGGTAGGTGCTGTCTGGTGCAGTGTATGGGTTGCCATGTATGTCGACTGCATGTGTGTATGTCTGTGTGTGTGATCATGTCTGCACACCCGTGTGTGTGTGTGTGTGTGTGTGTGTGTGTGTGTGTGTGTGTGTGTGTGTGTCTGTGTGTATTTACTGTTTAGTGGTGTTGTACAGGTCTTAAAGTCTGTTCCCTGTTTTCCCCTCACATGTGGCGAAGTGGGGCTTGGTCCCCCCCGCAGGGAATCTGATGTCACTGATACAGACAGTGACTATGAAGAATGGTGTGTTGAGGTACAGAAAGAGTCATCAGGGGCTGCAACTGGGACACCAATTGACAACCCTCACATATCCACACCATCCACGCACACAGTCACACTGCCTCTACACACCACATCACCATTGGCCTTAGCTGAGGGACAGCCTACTGTTGGCATGGGCCAGGACAGTGTGGTATCTATGGCACATGTGTCAGGACACAGCAGCCATAGCCAGATGTCTGGTGGGGGAATCACATAGGCAGGGTGCTCGTAGGAGCACTGCTGGTCATCATGCACCTGGCAGACGTGCAACATCTATTTCAACCACATGCATGTTCCAGACTGGCATGGAGGCACAGGCGCGAATGGAACGGTACATCAGGCAGGGTCTAAGGGCACAGAGGGCTCATCACACCTCTGTAACTGACAGCATCAGTGACCTAGCAGGTGCCATCCATAATTACACCGAGGTCATGGATAGAAGGTGGGGTGAGACATTGGAACCCATCTAAAATGTCATGTCCATGCATCAGGACAGGGTGGGATGGTTGCGATGGCCATGTGGACATATATCAGCAACACCAGCAGCTGGATGTCACCATGGACATCCAAACAGTCACAGCTGCTCCTGTAGTGGCAGTACCAGCCCCAGCACTGTGGGGGGGGGGCTGTCCACAACCCATCAGAACAGACCATGTTCACATGGCCCTGGACAGTCCCAGGAGGCACCTGGATCCAGTGGATATCTATCAAACTCGGGGGACAGTACTCTGTCTGCCTCTGTACCTGATACTGCCTGTAGCACCCCTGCCAGGCACTGGTCCCATGTCCATGGCCAGAGATGGTGAACTGCAAACCCTGCCAGGTACAGTCTGCAGCTGTCTCACAGTTCCCTGTATAGGGCAGCCACATGGAGGAACTGTGTGCATGCAGACACACACACATAAACAACAAACCTAGGGCAACCACATACCTGCACACACATCACCAGTGGCCCATAACTATACTCAGCACCCTCACACACACACATGTTGTCAATTGCATGGTTCTGTTTAGGCCTCTGGCAAACCAGCAACAAACCCTGTGCATATGATGATACCTGTGCCACTGCCTGACATCTGTAACATTGATGCAGAGACAGGCAAACATGGTTCTGATGCACGGGGTGACTGTACAACAGTGTACCAATGGAATGATGTGTAGCATGTTGTCAGCAGTAAAGTGAAATGCTAATATCTTGGAAGGTGTAGCTGTGCAACCATTTAACAATTAACAATGTTGTATCGTTGTCACCAGTTTCTGTTCAGATTGTGTTGTGTTTGTCTATGTGCCACATGGCTGATGGTTGTAGTGGTGTCAGCAGGCCTTCTACAGTGGACACCAGTAAGTGTACTGGGTGGTACACATGCCATGGCTGGGTACAACACACAGTGCCTTTGGTTAGGATGTGCTACAGGTACAGGAGTGTACACATGGAGGTATGTCCCCGTGCAGGTAGCACATCTGTTGCACATGTAATCCCACCAAGACAGGATAGGCACAACCACACAGTGCTATATATGCAGTCTGCAATGTGGATGGCATTGAACATGCTAACTGCAGGTGTTTGTCCCTCTCCCCACTCTACTGCGATCCTCAACTAAGTAACACGTGTGCGCCAATGCCCATGGCATAGCCCTACCCTTAGGAGGGTGTGAGTCACTCAACTACTGTGAATGGTGTAGACAACAACTAACAACCTGATTACATACACTGTACAGTATTACAGACAGCTATGTGGGGGAATAGATGCAACAGTAACTGCAATTATGGCAGTCGTGTCCACAGCAACCACACCCAGTGAGTT
>NC_056743.1:1463229214-1463246714 GCF_019279795.1 Protopterus annectens
TATATATATATATATATATATATATATATATATATATATATATATATATATATATATAGATATAGATATCTGGATAAGTATATGTACATATATTTCCACTATATGTCCTGGACATGGAGTGTAGCCGTACCCCAGCCCCAATAATCCCAATGTCGTAGTGCAAGGGGATGTCAGGTATGTATAGCGGGTATATTACTAGACTGTTGCTACTGTCATTGGGATTGTCTTCACAGACATGGTATGTGTGGATGCTGAAATCTGCTTATAACATGTGCGCCATTGGCTACTGACAGACATCCTACTGAAATCATTGTAAAGTACTGCTGCTAGTATGTAATGCCCCTGTGGAGTGCAACAGAGATATTGGCCACTACATATGGTACTTCGGACACACCCTGTACAGTCCAGAGGTATACACATATTCCCTTAGTGCACCGCATGTGTACCAGGCCTGACAATATGGATGTAGACAGCCATGTAGATGGGTATAACCCATAATGACTGGTATACATTTGGCACCATAGGTGTTGGATTCACACACTCCTGTCTGGCCTGACACATAATGACTGCTAGTACAGGGGTCCCATGGACACATACTACTCACTAGATATTGACATACATCTGTACAGCATCCCACTGCTCTGCCTGACATACATGACATTTAAGGGAGGCCTGGCATCAGTACATCTGGCAAGTATCTGCACATGACATCTCACTGGTTAAGTACACTTAGCTGTTAGGCATGTAACAATGTACTGTGCAGGCTAGAGGCAGACTAGCTCAACACTGGCCTACATCTCGTATGGAGGAATGCACATGTACCTGCATATATAGCAGGCTCAACAGCCATGTCACAGCACAGGGTAATATACATCTATGTGACAGTGCATAACCACAACCAATGTGAACACAGCCACATATGGTAGGCTAGCATAATATTACAGTATATGGACTATCTGTTCTACACCATCTTCATATGTGCCACACACAGACTGTCCCTACGTATACTGGGCTGCTACACAGTTTGGTCTGATGGCTGTCTGTGGTATGGGACATGTGTGTGTATGGCCCTACAAACATGTATGGCAAAATGGTACCATACAGTGGGGCAGCATGTAACATATGTTAGAAGGGGAGCTAAGACAATGACATCTACCACAGTCTGTACACAGGCTAAAGTACATATTAACAATACACATACTGCCGACATTCACCATCACTACAACGACCTCAGTACTGTGCAAACATCCACAGATTGTCCAGCTTATGTCATGAAATATAACCCCTACTGTACATGATATGTGTAGCAATCTGATATATCACTGGCTTATCAGATATGACGACTCTGTTTATGACGTACAGCACATATGCACCACATAATGCACGCCATATGTATAAACGTTGACCGTGATGTGGCTGACAGCACATACACAGGGCCAGTATAGACATATTGCTGTGATAACCTTGTATATTTTCCATTGTAATGGTGTTTGTTGCAACATATGTCCTATGAGGGATATGAAGTCAGTAACTGTCACGGCCTTCACCATCTACAGACTGCAATCCTCACACTACCATCTGCATTCCACAGAGAGATGCACTGTGACTAACATATGAAACCTTAGGCACAACACTGCCCAGTCTGCAGATGACCCTGCAGATGGGGATTCTTCATATACATGGAACTGACATAGCAGGGATTACTACATGTACGACAGGCATATCCAGACCAACAATGTTAAACCAACATTACTCCAAATGCAGTATAGCAGCACTTACAGTCTGTAGTCAGGTCAGGCACATCCTCCTCCTGTATGTTGCCCTCTTTCCACAGTGTATGTTGTTGGAGGTAAATCCCAAATCCATCTGAGATGCTGTTTGCCAAACAACAGATCTAGTTCCTGCTCACAGTGACTGAAAAAGCCCAACACCACCATGATGTTCCTAGGTATTGGAATGTTTTTTCCATGCAATTGGCTATGGAATTGTTACCACAGCTGTTCCACATGCAATCAGCTAGGGGAGGGCTGCAATTCGTGCAGAGGCCATCAGCTGATGATGAGCATCACATAAAATACACATGCTGCAGCCTAAGCAAGGTAGGTGTGGGTCTCCACATCCACCAGAGAGGGAGTGGGGGAGGCAGACAGAGGCAAATACATGTCAGGGAGGGGTGGGAGTGTAAAACTGAAGCATGTTTGTATCACACACCTACCAGCACAGGGTATCAAATGCCCAACAACTATGTAGTGTTATTGCAGTTCGATGCAGTTATTGGATGCACCACATGGGTTACATGATGTGGAGCACTCAGAACATATATGTGAGGGCGAGTGACATCTGCAACAGGGATACAGTAGATATACGGTAGGTGTCGTACATATGCCTGTCTGCATGAACAGGTGCTAGCGTCAACACAGGCACACTCACACAGGGATGCACACACACTGACACACTTGGCAGGGGCAGGAGTGCAACTCATAACTAGTGGGATTGCCACAACACATCAATGTGCAGGCATCACATGCACCGCACGGGTCATACGGAGGCCATATGTGCAAAGAGTATGAAGAGATGTAAGACATCAGACAGCATGCTTCAGTATGCCCTGGGGGGTTGTAGTGAGTGTGGATGTGGACATACGCACCATACAACACACACACACACTAACACACAGGGTGCCAGTTCTGACATGCATGGGTGCATGTCTACATGGGTGTGTGGTGATCAACTCTGTCAGCAGGCTGTACAAGGGTAGGCGATGAGTATACCTTGGCATCAGGCCACATGACAAGGGTCTGCATTGTGGCTCAGGCCTACAGTTACTTGATTTGCCCACACAGGTGGGTACTGCATCCCCCATCCAGTCACCTGGGTGACTATTGTGTGTGGCCAATGCTGTATACCACATGCCATGTATGTGTTCCTTAGTCCATGACATGGATGGTGTCTGGGATTTGCACACCTCCCACATGCATGTACAGTGACATGTGGAACTGTACCTGGGGTGTCTGGCCCATGTTGTGAACACAGATTATCATCGGATGTGTGAGTCTTGCCCACCTGTGGTATGAACTTGTACTGGGCAGCAGGTTTACCCTTCACCTACTTTGATGGCATGCCAACAGCATTCCCTGATGTCAGTGTCATCTGTCCATACAGGACATGTTGTCAGGCATGGTATGTCCATTGTGAGTCACATGTGAAGACACCACAGGTGATGCAGGTGTCCATTGGGGAACATGGTAGAGGTGCACTGTCTGCATGTTAGTGCATATTGGCCAGATGGGCAGGGTGACATGCCCTCTGTAGCCCACTGCTATCACTGCATAGCTGCTATCAGTGGCCAATATGCAGTGTACTACCCACATATCGGTTGCTGCCTAGGCATGTGTGTTCAGGCTGTGTACTACATGAACTACAAAATGAACTGGCACCTTACCTAAGTGTCATGTCTAATCATAGCCTCACCTCAGGCTTCGTGCCCACTGAGTGGCGTTCAGCTACAGTTATCCCGCTCCACAAGGGAGGATCCACCTTGGATCCTGGGAACTACCGTCCCATCAGTCTGACAACCCTGATTTGCAAGGGCATGGAACGCATTATCATGGAACTTATAAAAAAAGACATTGGCAACCTTCAAACACTGGACCCCACCCAGTTTGGGTTTGTGAAGGGCCGATCTTGTCTCCTGAATCTGACTGACTTCTTCAAATCAGTCTCCAGAGCTGTGGACAAAGGTAAGGAAGTCCACACAGCCTATCTGGACCTCGCCAAGGCCTTTGACACCATCCCCAACTCTGGAATCATAGATAAACTTACTAAGCTGGGCATAAATCCCTACATCACTCAATGGGTTGCTAACTGGCTTACTGACAGAACCCAGACTGTAAAAGTAGCCGTCTCCAAATCCAGCTCCAGACAAGTGACAAGTGAAGTACCTCAGGGTTCAGTCCTGGGACCACTCTTGTTTGGCATCTACTTCTCTGAAGTACAAGCCAACACTAAGGGACTCTGGCTAACAAAGTTTGCAGATGACTGCAAACTGGGAGCCATTATTGAATCCACAAATGATGTCTACAAAAGGGCCTTACAGAAACAGATGCCTGGTGCCAGAGCCATGGGCTCAAGCTTAATGCCAAGAAATGTATAGTTATCCCCTTTGGAAAAAAAACATGTACCCATGAATTACCACATAGGTGGCAGGACACTAAACATCGAAAGTGTGATGAGAGACTTAGGGACACAGGTGGACAGTGGTCTCACTTTCGATAACCACATTGCCACAACAGTCAGGAAATCCTTCTATGTGGCACACCTCATCACTAAGGGCTTTTCATCCAGAAAAAAGGAGGTCATTGTCCCACTGTACTCATCCCTCATTAGACCCATTATAGAGTATAATGCCCCGTTTGGTATGTACCTCACAAGACATCTGCAACAGCTGGAAAGGCCACAGAAATACCTCACTAAAAGAATCACAGGCCTAAAGCAGATGCCATATACTGACCATCTAAAAAAACTCCAGCTATACTCTGTGGCATACTACTCATAGGCGGTCTCTGCTTAACATACAAGGCCATGTCAAACCCTGAGCTGTTGGACATGCTCCACTTAAAGAAATCCCAATACCTCAGAGCCACACGCTCCAGGGATCTAAACCATGCCATCACAATGAACAAAACATGCTGGAGGGATAGGTTCCTGGCCCAGAGACTCCCCATACTCTGGAATAGACTGTCCATACTTATCAAGCAGAGTGCCTCATTGGCCCTCTTCAAAAGGAACCTTGATGACTGGATGGGAGATAGGAAATTCACTCCGGGTATCATGTCAGTCGGCCTGCTAGACAGGGGCCCGGAGAAGTAAATATTGTGGGAAAAAATATGCAGGGAATTGTTATGGCTAGGCTTGCATAGGCCCTAGGCCCAATAGCCTAGTACCAACCTATGAACCTATGAACCTATATGATACATGGGTTGAGTGTGTGCTCTGGGTAATAGTGTGGTTGCTAAATTGGATTGTCTGGCCTTGATGTCACATTTATGGGTATGGCTTTGCACCCCTGCCTCCCAGCTAATTTACATCTGTTATCCCTGTATGGTTGACATTGTGATATATAGTAGGGCCACCATAAAATAAATTAGCAAAATCCCCTCCACAATGCCCACAGTTGGCACACACTCACCTGTACACAGGATACGAGTTACAAACTCACACACACACCTGTCATGTCTGGGAGTAGAACCCCTTTGTAACTACTTTATTACACTACAGCACTACACAGTTATAGTATGTGCCACAGACATTACTGGAGTACTACTTCCCTGAAGGTGTATTTCCCCAAAGGTGTATTTCACAGTGAATGACATCAGCAGGATTACTAAAGTAGGACATTTCAACTGTATTGCAAGTGACTAGCCTAAAATGCATTGCTCCCTACAAAGACAGTGAGACACACACAAAGCATCCACAACTGACATGTGTAGGTGTAGAATCCCTGATTGAGGTCTATATCACATTACAGCATGGAGCGGTTATGGGACGCACCACAGGGATTGCTAGAGATGTCCTTCCCCAAAGGTGTATTTTACATTAAATGACATCAGCAGGGTTATCAAAGTAGGGCATTTCAATTGTACTGCATGTGACTAGCCTAAAATGCATTGCTCCCTACACAGACAGTGAGACACACACAAAACATCCACAACTGATATGTGTGGATATAGAACCCCTGACCGAGGCCTATATCACACTACAGCATAGAGCTGTTATAGACCGCACCACAGGTATTACTAAAGAACTTTCTCCCCAAAGTTTTACTTCACAATGAATGACATCAGCAGGATTGGCAATGTAGGGCATTTGAAATGTACTGTGAGTGAGTAGACTATGATGCATTGCTCCATACACAGACATTGCAACACACACACAAAACATCCAGAACTGCCATGGGTGGAGATGGAACCCCTACCACAGTTCTAAATCACACTACAGCAGTACGCAGTTACAGGATGCCCTACAGAGATTACTAGGCTATGACTTTCCAACAGGTGTATTTCTAGGTGAGTGACATCAGCAGCCTTGCCAAAGATGAGTATATGAATTCTAAGGAGTGTGAGTAACATAAAAAGCATTTTTTATTACTCATTTACAGACAGAGACACACAGTTATCAAGTCTGGGGTTAGAACACCTACTTAACTACTTTACCACACTACAACAATATGCAGTTATAGGACATGCTGCAGGGATTACTGGGCTATTGTTTTCCCAGAGTTGTATTTCCAAGTGAGTGACATCAGCAGCCATGCCAAAGTTGAGTATGTTTATTGTACGAGTTGTGAGTGGCCTAAAAAGCATTGCTCTATACCCAGTCAAACACACGCACACACAGATTCACACACCAATACAGTTAGCAGGTCTGCGGTTAGAACACCTACCTCACTACTTTATCGCACTACAGCAGGACACAGTTACAAGGTGCTCTACAGAGATTACTGGGCTCTGATTTCCCCAGAGGTGTATTTCTAGGTGAGTGATATCAGCAGCCTTGCCAAAGTTGAATATGTTTATTGTATAGTGTGTGGGTGGTCTAAAAAGCATTGCTCTCTACTCAGTCAGACACACACACACAGAGATTCACACACCAACACACACAGTTACCAGGTAGGGGGTTAGAACACCTACTTCATCACACTACAGCAGTACACAGTTACAAGCCACACTATGGAGATTACTGGGTTCTGACTTCCCTATAGGTGTATTTCTAGGTGAGTGACATCAGCAGCCTTGCCAAAGTTGAGTATGTGTTTTGTACAGGGTGTGAATGGCCTAAAAGGCATTGCTCTTTGTTCAGTCAGACAAAACACACAGATTCACACACCAACACACACAGTTGCTAGGTTGGGGGTTAGAATACCTACCTCACTACTTTATCACACTACACAGTTATAAGGAGCACTACCGAAATTACTGGCTCTGATTTTCCCAGAGGTGTATTTCTCGGTGAGTGACATCAGCAACCTTGCCAAAGTCAAGCATGTGTATTGTACAGGGTGTGAGTGGCCTACAAAGCATTGTTCTCTACTCAGTCAGACACATACAGTTGCCAGGTCTGGGGTTAGAACACCTACCTCATTACTTTATCACACTACAGCAGTACGCAGTTACAAGGTGCGCTATGGAGATTACTGGGCTGGGATTTCCCCAGAGGTATATTTCTAGGTGAGTGACATCAGCAGCCTTGACAAAGTTGAGTATGTGTATTGTATGGGGTGTGAGTGGCCTAAAAAGCATTGCTCTCTATGCAGTCAGACACACACACATTCACACAGCTGCCAGATCTGGGGTTAGAACACCTACCTAACTACTTTATCATACTACAGCGGTACACAGTTACAAGAAATGTGACAGAGATTACTGGGCTATGGTTTTTCCAGAGGTGTATTTCTAGGTGCATGACATCTGCAGCCTTGCCAATGTTGTGTATAAAAACTGTACTTAGTGTGAGTAGCCTAGAAAGCATTTCTCTCTACACAAGCAAAGACCAAGACATACACACATGCACACACTCACACAATTGCCAAGTCTGGGGTTAGGACTACTACCTAACTAGTTTATCAGTACAGCAGTACACAGTTATGGGACGTGCCATGGGGATTACTGAGCTACAGCTCCCCCAAAGGTGTATTTCACATTGGATGACCTCAGCAGGCTTGTCATGATACTGGTATGGGGAGGGCGGTGGGTGCATGGGCCGTAACCCATTCATGTAGGGGTTGACATGCCACATGCAGGCTCACATGGGGTCATATGCTACAGGTACGTGTACACAGCTACTAGGTGACAACTTCCTTGTACAGTCATGTTGCACAGCTGGCACGTGCAACACGCCGTCATGCTGACAGATACTGGTGGCTAGTATCTGCCGTGAGTGACACCTGCACCTCATGTGTTTGGGGCCCTTTGGCTGTGTGCTGGGTGGGACAGGCTCCGATGGCTCCTTGTCATGGTCACCCTCTTCAACACATCTATGTCCCTCTACCTTTGGCTTATTATAGTGTGTTGTCCTTACATATATGTCTGTATTCCTATCCATTGTGTGTGCAAGGCAGGAGTGGTGCATACTGACATGCGTCTGCACTGAGAACTGCAACTGCCAGATATGTCTGGTCCACTGTTGTTTGCTGACATGGCCTTCTTGTGTTTAAATGCGTGAGCATGTCCAGTATGGCCATCTATATTGCATGTGTGGATCAAGTCCAGGTGGTTTGTACTGCGGTGCTGACCTTTGTGTTGCATCCAGTGGAGCCTTGCAGTATTCATTAGCTACATGTACCCAAATTGTTATGGTATGTGCTATGCTACACAATATGATCCTGCGGAAACAGCTGCAGCAGAAACAGAATGGGGCAGGGCCACACAGCCCCCACCAATGCCAAGGCATGTACAGGCACAGAGTGACTCGGAGGAGGAACAAACTGAGCCTGCCCCAGTAGGCAGAAGGAGGTGTGCCCAGTATGACCTGGCCTTGGCAAAGAGGCAATGCATAGCATATGTACTGACACAGTAGGGACCCAGGGAATGACACCTGTCTCTGACTCGCACAGACAGTAAAAGGGATGACAAACATGACACCAGCTGTGCTCAACCATGTATAGGGAGTATACTATGCACATCCGACATAGACAGCCCTCCAGCACTATCCTCAAGTCTGGCACACCCTCAAGGTAAGTCAATCAACCTACCAATTTCCAAATGGAGTAGAATGTGTTGTTACCTGCAGCTATGGTATGAATGTGAGCATGCAAGGGAATTGGGCGGGCGAATGTTATGGCAGCAGACTGTAGACAACCATAGTGGCACCATGACATCTGTAACACATACTGGAGTCACCATAGTAGCCAGTACTACACAGAGTGACAAAACCCACTGCAGGAAATCGGCTGAGTGACATGTGTGTCCATAAGACTCACACAAGCCAGTCAGGAAGGTGCACATACCCAACAACAGTTACAGCCAGCAGGACAGGTGTAGACAAACACAAACAAATGCTGTACTATGGCCTCTGAATGAGCCCTATGGGTAACCCCTCCCCCAGGCCTACACAGACAGACTATAGCAGGCCAGGCAGTTGAATGTAAGTTGTGAAGGCTAGGAAGTCAGCAATTAATATGTAGGTAATTAAAGCTAAGATCTGTAGTACACTGGTATGCCTCTAGCCAGCACGATAGGTAAGACTACAGATAGAAATGGAGTACCCAACATACCAGTACAGTCCTAGCAAATGTAATGTGTACAAGTGTCAGGTGTGCCCCCCATCTTACGTACACTTATAGTAACAGTCAGTTGTGCCCCCCCACTCCTGTGTAGAACTGTAGAAATAGTCAGGTGTCCCACCCACTATGCAGAAATGTAGCAACAGTCAATGCCAAATGACTGATGGATACCCTGCAGACACAGCATGCTACCTGTTGGTGTACAACACAAAGGTCAGCACCGCAGTACAAACTACCTGGACTTGATCCACACATGCAATACAGACGGTCATACTGGGCATGCTCACACACTTAAACACATGAAGACCATGTCTGCAAACACCAGTGGACCAGACATATCTAGCAGTCGCAGTTCTTAGTGCAAACACATGTCAGTATGCATCACTCCTGCCTCTCACACACAGTGGATAGGAATACAGACACATATGTAAGGACAACAGACCATAATAAGCCAAAAGTAGATGGACATACATGTGTGGAAGAGGGTGACTGTGACAAGGAGCCATCCGGGCCTGTCCCACCCAGCACACAGCCAAAGGGCCCCAAACACATGAGGTGCAAATGTCATTCACTGCAGATATTAGCCACCAGTATCTGTCAGCATGACAGACTATGTTGTGCATGTGCCAGCTGTGCAACATGATTGTGCAAGGAAGTAGTCATCTACTAGCTGTATACACGTACCTGTGACATATGACCTCGTGTGTGCCTGCATGTGGCATGTCAACCCCTACATGAATGGGTTTTGTCCCATGCACACACCGTTCTCCCCATAACAGTATTATGGCAAGCCTGCTGAGGTAATCCAATGTGTAATACACCTTTGGAAAAGCTGTAGCTCAGTAATCTCCATGAAGCGTCCCATAAAGTACAGTTTTGTACCTACCATAAATGTAGATGTTCGAGGGCTATTACAGCTGCAGTAATCACATATGGGTTTTCAGCCGTCAGGCGGTCCCTCGGTCGGACGAATTCCAAAGTCTTGGTCCGGCGTCGGTTGTTGTCGCGTACTCTTCTGACGTCAGGAAGGCCAGAGTATATAAGACACAGCCGACACCATCTTCTTCAGTCTTTCTTGCCCCAGATGTCAGGTGCCCCCAAAAGGAAGGCAATACATAAATAAATCTAATCCACAAAAGTAAGCAAATAAAACATAGCAGGATAACCCAGTCAGTAGGTATGATGAGGTATTCAGACCCCAAGGTCTTACCAAGTGGGGAAGGAGGGTGGGAAACCTGTACTGCAGCTGTAATAGCCCTCGAACATCTACATTTATGGTAGGTACAAAACTGTACTATGTTCATCGTGCATTACAGCTGCAGTAATCACATATGGGTAGAATCCCTAAGCTATGCATAGGGTGGTAGGTACTATACGGAACTGGGTTGAGCTAGAATGCCCTGCAAAACTGCAGTAGCAAAGCCTGCTCTTGTTCTGGAGTATAAAGGCAGATGGTAGTGTTTTGTGAAGGTATGTACAGAACTCCAAGTGGCTGCCTCCAAGATATCTTTAGTAGGCACTCCTCTGAGGAAGGCTGTAGAGGTGGCTGTGGTCCTAGTGGAGTGAGGTCTGATACCAGTAGGGACAAGCTTTCCATGATAGGAATAACAAAAGCGTATGCAGTGACCAATCCACTTGGAAATGGTCTGTTTGGTAACAGGTTTCCCTTGACCCCCCACAGCATAGGAAACGAGGAGTTGATCTGATTTTCTGAAGGATTTGGTTCTGTCCAAGTAATAACGTAGCTGCCTATGGATGTCTAAAGAGTGTAGCAGCCTTTCCCCTTTGTTTTGAGGGTTAGGGTAGAAGGTAGGAAGGTGTATGTCCTGGTTTAAGGCTACCCTAGATACCACTTTAGGCATAAAGGAAGGGTTGGTACGAAGGGAAACCCTGTCCTGATGGAAGATGAGGAATGGCTGCACTGCCATGAGGGCCTGTAACTCAGATACTCTACGAGCTGAAGTGATGGCCAGGAGAAAAGCTGTTTTCCAGGACAAATATTGTAATTCTGTTGAAGCAGCCGGTTCAAAGGGAGGTAATGTCAATTTTTCCAGTACATAGTTAAGGTCCCAAGCTGGCACTGGCTGTTTCCTTGGAGGTCTTATGTTCTTAGCCCCTCTGAGGAACTGTCGTAGGAGTGGGTGTGAGAATAAAGGAGGATCCATGTTGAATTCTGCAGAGATTGCTGAGGCATGTATTTTGATTGAGGAAAATGAAAGTCCATTGCTCAAAAGTTCAGCTAGGTACTGTAAAATCTGAGGTAGGTTCAATTTTCTAGGGTCCTGCCCTCGTTTTTCATTCCAACAGCAAAACCTCTTCCATTTTGCGGAGTAAGCTTTTCTAGTAGATGGTCTTCTGGCCTCCAAAATGACATCCTGCACCTCTTTGGAGAGTAGTGTCTGATGTGATGCTAAGGAATTTTCCATGCAGCGAGACTGAGAGTTTTCAGCTGGCTGTGAAGGGTTTTGAAATTGTTCTGCATCAGCAGTAGAGGTGTTAGAGGCAGGGGCCACGGAGGAGTGTGTGTTAGGCTCCTCAGGAGTGGATACCAGTGTTGTCTCGGCCAGTCTGGAGCAATCAGTATCATCCTCGGCTTGTCTGTTCTTATTTTCAAAAGTACCTTGGGCAGTAGAGGTAGTGGTGGGAATGCATAAACTGACCAAGTTGTCCATGTGAAGGAAAGAGCGTCCACTTTCCAGGCCTTTGGGTGGAAGGTCCTTGAGCAAAACCTTTTTAATTGATGGTTTCTGTGGGAGGCAAAAAGATCTATATCTGGCCTTCCCCACGCTTGAACAATCTCTGTAAACACCTGTGGATGTAGCTTCCATTCATGAGGATCTGTCATATGTCTGCTCAGAGTGTCTGCCAGTGTGTTTTCCATTCCTGGCAGGTACTGTGCCTGAAGTTCTATTTGTCTTTCCAGAGCTAGGTTCCAAAGAGTCATGGCTAGTCTGCACAAGGGGTATGAATGAGTTCCTCCTTGTTTGTTTATGTACCACATTACTGTGGTGTTGTCTGTTCTTATGAGCAGTTGTCCTGGATGCAGGAATTCTCTGAACGCTGAGATTGCATTTATTACTGCCAGCATTTCTTTTGATTGATGTGAAGGTGCTTTTCTTTTGGGGCCATCTGCCCTGAATGCACCTGTCCTTCATGTGCGCTCCCAGGCGTAATCTGAGCGTCTGTGGTTATGACTTGTGTAGCTTGAGGCTTGCAGAATGGGAGGCCTGTGTTTACTTGGCATGCTTGGGCCCACCATATGAATTCCTTTTGAAGACAGGGAATTATTGGAATCTCCGCTTCCAAGCTGTGACAGTGTTGAGACCATAGAGTTTTTAGGTACCACTGAAGTTTCCTCATGTGCAGCTTTGCGCATGGGATTAGAAGAATGCAAGATGCCATGAATCCCAGAGCCTGCAGGATTTTCCTTGCAGTAAGCCTGGTACTTTTTGCAAGTATTTTGAAGTAATGAGATAGTTGCCCTTGTTTTTCTGGTGTAAGGTAAGCCATCTGGGTGTTTGTGTCCAAGTTGGCACCCAGGAAGGTTATTTTCTGAGAGGGTGTTAGCTTTGATTTCTCCTTGTTGATGGTGTATCCCAGAGAAAGCAGTAACCGTGTCACATATGCCAGGTGTTCCAGAAGTATGTGTTTGCTGTCCGCTTGGATCAGGCAGTCGTCCAGATAAGGGTAAATTTGTATCCCTTGAAGTCTGCAGTATGCAATCACTGATGCCAGGCACTTGGTGAATACTCTGGGCGCAGTAGATAAGCCAAAGGGCAATGCAGAGAATTGATAGTGGTTTGAACCTGCAAGAAATCTGAGGTATCTTCTGCAACTTTGTCTGATTGGGACATGCAGGTATGCCTCCTTGAGGTCCAATGTTACCAGCCAGAACCCCTTGCCCAGCATGGGAAGGAGTTGCTGTAATGTGAGCATCGTGAATTTTGGCACAAGAAGAAATGTGTTTAGAATGGATAAGTCCAGTATGGGTCTCCAGTCGCTTCCTTTTCTTGGCACCAGAAAAAGCCTTGAATAAAAACCTTGTGCTTGTTGGTGCGTAGGTACCTTTTGTATAGCCCTCATGTTTAGGAGCTTTGTAATTTGTAGTTGTGCCTCTACCCTTTGATTTTGTGGTAGGTTTGGCATGCCTCTCATTTTTGGAAGAGTGTGAAAATGGAATTTGTAGCCTCTGTTTATAATGTCCAGAATCCATTTGTCTGTTGTGACAATATGCCAATTGTTTGCAAATAGTGCCAGTTTCCCTCCCAAAGGCAGTGCCAGTTGAATTTTGCTTGGCATGGAAATGAGGGAGTCATTGAGTCTGTTTCCTGTACTGCTGTGCACTGTCGTCACCACCTCTTGGTGCTGGTGATTGCCATTGTCTGCCTCTATAGGACCCTTGGGCTTGTCCTCTGCCCCTTCCGCGTCTGTATCTGCCTCTTTGGGGCTTGTCAGTGGTTGGAAAGGACCAGTTTTTGAAGGCCAATTCCTGCTGAACCGTGGTGGCTGAACCTGTAAGAAAGCTTTGACAGTTTGCATAGATTTTGCTTTTTCTTCCATTTTACGTAATATATCCTCAGCATTAGCACCAAAAAGAACATCCTTATGTAAAGGTGCATCCAGAATTTTAGCTTTCACATGGTCTGGCAGATTTTGTTCCCTAAGCCATGCATGTCTGCAAATGACTGATCCGGTAGCGGCCGATCTGCTGGAGGCCTCTAGGGCATCATAACCACATTGTAAAGTGTGCTTACCCACTTGTTCTGCACTATGCATCATATCCTGCAACTCTTTTATATCTGGTTGTTCAGGCTGTGACATTTTGGTCTTTAATTGTGATAACAGGAATTGTTGATATTTAATCATATGAAACTGGCAGTTTAAGGCCCTCATGGCTAGGGTGGCCGAGGTATAAACCTTCTTACCCCACCTTTCTAGAGATCTAGATTCCCTTTCCGCAGGAAGTGGATTCTTGGCCGTGGAGGCCTTAATTCCTTTAGGGCCTTGAGAAATAGTTTCAGGGTCTGCATTATGGCCTTTGTAGAGGAACTGATGAGAATTAGGCACTCTGTAATACCTATCCGGCTTAACTGGTGCAGGAGGCAGAGAATCAGGATTAAGGCAGGCCTCCGAGTAAACATCATCCAATACCTCCAAAACAGGAGGAATAGCCAAAGGTCTATGCTGAGGTAGCCAGAGAAATTCCCTAAGCCTTTTCTTGGAGTCTGAAAAGTCTTGGCCTTCCCAGTGGAAGTGCTCTCTCAAAGAGTGTAAGGTTTCCCCAAAAGAAAAATCCTCAGGGGGGGATACAGAAGGAATAGACTGCTCTGCATCCGAATCCTCGAAAGGTGAATAAGAGTGTTCTTCAGCATCAGAATGTTCTGATAAAATGGATCCCTGGTCAGAAGTAGGAGAATCCTCCTCTACTCTGGGTCTCTTGTCGGAGGGGCCTGGGAGCCTCTGATAAGAGTGATAAGGTCCTCAGCCATTTTAAGCATGTGCTTCTTAGGCATGGGCCCAGGTGATGGGCCTTGTGTAGCCGGCCTAGTATGGTGCCTGGCTGTTTTGGATTTAGTGAAGGCCTTGATAGAGAAAGATGATGAAGGCCTAAATACGCCATGGGTGGATGTAGATCTATCCACATTGGTAGGCTCGACATATGCAGGGGCTTCGGTTGTAGTCTGGGAAAGGGCCGAAGAACCAGCGGTCTCGGGTACAGAAGACCCCACCGAGGGAGTGTCGTCGGTAGTCAGGGACTGCAAAGGCGTCTCACTGAGAACCGGACCACGTGGAGCCTGCTTCGGCGTGGTGTCGGTGGAGACCGCGGTCCTCGTCTGGCGGTCCTTTTCTTTGCGTTTTTTAGACAAAGCGGTAGTCAGAGTATCCGACGACATTTTATAATTAAACGCTTTACCAAAAAAGTGCTGGGCGAACTCCGCCCGACGCTTGATAGTGCGTTTATTGAAGGTAGCACAAAGCGACAGCCCGAGGCGTGGTCTGGGCCCAAACAAGGTATGCAAAGGGAATGGAAATCCTTATGCGGTATTTGCTTCCCACAAGAAATACAATTATTAACTTTTTCTGACATCGGTCTGAGGCAAGAAAAGATTCCCCAACGGGGTACTTAGCTTTAATGAAGACTTCGGTTCCAAAATTTTTCGTAATTCAGGAGCTGGCCGACCGGCACTTGCGAACTGCTTCTGCTTCGGGCACCGGCAAAAAGACTGAAGAAGATGGCGTCGGCTGTGTCTTATATACTCTGGCCTTCCTGACGTCAGAAGAGTACGCGACAACAACCGACGCCGGACCAAGACTTTGGAATTCGGCCGACCGAGGGACCGCCTGACGGCTGAAAACCCATATGTGATTACTGCAGCTGTAATGCACGATGAACATCTGTGTACTGCTGTAGTGATAAACTAGTTGGGTAGTAGTTTTAACCCAAGACTCAACGTTGGCAAGGCTGCTGATGTCACTCACCTAGAAATACACTTCTGGTAAAATCATAGCCTAGTAATCTCTGTAGCATGTCCTGTAACTGCATACTACTGTAGTGTGTTAAATTAGGTAGGTGTTCTAACCCCAGACCTGGCAACTGTGTGTGTCTGACTGAGTAGAGCGCAATGCTTTTTAGGCTACTCACAATCCGTACAATTCATATACTCAACTATGGCAAGGCTGCTGATGTCACTCACCTAGAAATACACCTTTGGGAAATTCATAACCCAAAAATCTCCACAGCACGTCTTGTAACTGCGTACTGCTGTAGTGTGATAAAGTAGTTAGGTAGATGTTCCAAACCCAGACTTAGTAACTGTGTGTGTGTGAATCTGTGTGTCTCCATCTGTCCTTGCCTGAGTAGAGAACAATGCTTTTTAGGGTAATCACACTCCTTAGAATTCATCATCTTTGGCAAGGCTGCTGATGTCATCCACCTAGAAATACACCTCTGGGAAGGTTGTAGCTCAGTGATCTCTGTAGCGTGTTCTGTAACTGCATGCTGCTGTCGTGTGATTTTGAATTGTGGTAGGGTTCCATCTCCACCCATGGCAGTTCTGGATTTTTTGTTTGTGTTTCAATGTCTGTGTATGGAGCAATGCATTGTAGGCTATTCACTCGCAGTACATTCTGAATGCCCTACTTTGGCAATCCTGCTGATGTCATTCATTGTGAAATACAACTTTGTGGATAAAGGTCTGTAGTAATCCCTGTGGTGCGACCTATAACTGGGCCATGCTGTAGTATGATATAGGCCTTGGTCAGGGATTCAATACTCACACATGTTGCTTGTGGATGCTTTGTGTGTGTCCCACTGTCTGTGTAGGTAGCAATGCATTTTAGGCTAGTCACCTGCAGTACAGTTGAAATGCCCTTCTTTGGTAATCCTGCTGATGTCATTCATTGTGAAATACACCTTTGAGGAAGGAGTTCTTTAGTCATCCCTGTGGTGCATCCTAGAATAGCTTTATGCTGTAGTGTGATACAGACCAGACCTCGCTCAGGGGTTCTACACCCACACATGTCAGTTGTGAATGTTTTGTGCGTGTCCCACTGTCTGTGTAGGGAACAATGCATTTTAGGCTAGACACTCGCAGTACAGTTGAAATGCCCTTCTTTGGTAATCCTGCTGATGTCATTCAATGTGAAGTACACCTTTGCGGAAAAAGTACTTCAGTAATGTCCATGGCATGTACTATAATTGCGTAATGCTGTAGTATAAAAAACTAGTTAGATAGGAGTTCAACTCCCAGATATGACAGGTGTGTGTGTGTTTGTAACTCACATCCTGTATAGAGGTGGTTGTGTGTGTGTGTGTGACACCTATGGGGAGGGTTTTTTTGCTTATTTCTTTTATGGTGGCTCTACTATATACCACAATGTCAACCATACAGGGATAACAGATGTAAATTAGCTGAGAGGCTGGGGTGCAAAGCCAAACCCATACATGTGACATCAAGGCCAGCCACATGTTTGGCAGTGGGGGGATGCCTATTCGTACAAGACGTATAGTGTGTGGGGCCTCTCAACCCATTAACGGTGCATGTGGACATGTGTATTTGTTAATCTGCCATTGCTATCTACAGATGTATGGTCATATATACCTATATAGATTTATATATCTGCTAATATATATATATATATATATATATATATATATATATATATATATATATATATCACTATGTCCGTATACACCTACATAGATATATATCTGAGTAC
>NC_056743.1:1463249214-1463289416 GCF_019279795.1 Protopterus annectens
GATCGCCTCTGAACAGGCGGTATGCCACTGAGTAGAGCTGGAGTTTCTTTAACGGGCAGCATATGGCATCTGTTTGAGCCCTTTGATCCTCTTGTTGAGGTACTTTTGGGGTCTTTCCAGTTGCTGCAGATGTCTGGTAAGGTACATCCCAAAAGGGCATTGTACTCAATTATGGGCCTGATGAGGGATGAGTAAAGAGGCACGATGACCTCCCTGATCTAGATGTGAATCCCTTCATGATTAGGTGGGCTATATAAAATGTTTTCTAACCACTTTGGCCACGTGGTTGTCAAATGAGAGATTGCTATCAACTTGGGTCCCCAGGTCCCTAATTACTTCTTCTGTACTTAATGGATTTCCACCTATGTGGTAATTTGTGGGCACTTTGTTTTTGCCAAAGGGAGGACTATACACTTTTGGCATTTAGCTTGAGGCCATGGCTCTGGCACCAGTTGTCTGTTTCTATGAGGCCCTTTGGAGGATGCTTGTGTCGGCTGGAGAGTCGATTATGGCGCCCAGTTTGCAGTCATCTGCGAACTTGGTCAGCCACAGTCCTTCTGTGTTGGCCTGTACCTCCGAGAAATATATACCGAACAAGAGAGGTCCCAGGACTGAGCCTTGTGGGACACCACTTGTAACTGGTTTGGAGTCTGACATGGCTCCAGCAATTCTAACCATGTGGGTTCTGTCCTTGAGCCAGTTTGCAATCCATCTAGTGACATAGGGGTTTATATTTAAGCTGGTGAGCTTATCTATAATGCCCGAGTGGGGTATTGTATCAAAGGCTTTTGCGAGGTCCAGGTAGACTGTGTGGACCACCTTCCCCTCGTCAATGGCCTTGGTGACTGTTTCAAAGAAATCAACCAGGTTTAAGAGGCAGGATCTGCCTTTAACAAAGCCGAACTGGGTAGGATCCAGTGTTTGTAGGTCCCCAATATCTTTATTTATGAGGTCCATGATGATCCTTTCCATAGTTTTGCAGACCAAGCTAGTCAGGCTTATGGGCGATAGTTTCCAGGATCCGTTGAGGCACCACCTTTATGGAGAGGGACCACTGTTGCTGTATGCCACTCTTTGGGCACATATCCTGTAGTAAGGCTGAGATTGAACAGTAGTTTTATGTTTGGGTTTAGCTCTTCTTGGAGTTCATGTAGGATGCAGCCGGGACACCATCTGGTCCCATTGATGCTGTGTTTTTGCTTTGGAGAGGCTCTTACCTGAGCATCTGAGATGCCAGGGGCAGCACTCTGCTGGGATAGATATTTGCCCTTTTGGTGGGGGAGTTTGCGCTGAACCTGTCAGCTAGGATGTTGGCAATGTCTGTGGGTTCGGTGTATTTTTGTCATTTTGGACTAATTCTGAGCATATCTGGGAATTACCACCCAGGTTCCTAACATAACTAAAGAAAGCCTTGTGATTATCCTTAGTGTCCTGTGCAATTTTTCTCTCGAAGCTGGCCTTAGACAATTTTATGTGTGCCCGTAGTTTTTGCTAATACTGATCAGTGATGCCTTCCCTTTTTGGGATTTTGCTTTATCATTTAGTAGCTTCCTCCTTCTATTGTATAGTTTGTTTATGGCTGGGGTCCACCAGACAGGACGTCTGCCTTTGGAGGATTGGATCTTGGTTTTATTTGGGACTGCATGATCCATGCATTCCGGAAGGTGTTAACAGAATGCGTTTATAAATGGTTCTGCGGTCTGGGCCGTATTTTCCACAGGCCCGGGGGCTTTGAAGGATTCCAACTCAGTTTTGAGGAGTGTAAAATTTCCTTTAGAGAAGTTTTTCACTGTGGTTTTCTGGGCAGGGGGGTGGGGTCGGGATGTGAATATCCAGTGAGATTAGTTTATGGTCTGATCTTACCAGTGAGGGATACACTTCTGGTCTGGAGCATAGAGTCCCCATTTTGGTGATGATCAGGTCCAGTATGTTTTCCCCTCTTGTGGGAGTGGTAACAAGTTGTTCCATAGCATTTGAGTTTATAAATTCTAGGAACCTTTGGGCTAGGGTGTTGGAGCTAGAGTAATGCTCCCAGTCTATGTTTGGGTAGTTGAAAGTCGCCCAATATAATGGTGTTTGGAGAGACCTTCATATTTTCCAGTGTTCTCAGGAAGGCCGAGTGGGGTTCCTGGGTTTGGGAGGGTGGTCTGTAGCAGGCTATAAACTGGAAGGCAGTTTTACCCACTGTTAGTTGCACATGGATAGTCTCTGATGCTTCGTGCTTTGCCACCAACCTGGAGGTGTGGGTATCTTTGATGAATATCGATACTCCCCCTCCTTTTTTGGTTCGGTCCAAGTTTTGGGGCCGAAAAGCATGGTATGAGGTATAACCTGGTAGTGCTGGGGTGCTCTCGGGAGGAATGTATGTGCAGTTGTATGTAAAAGACCTCTCCACGGCCAACTTCATGCTACTCAAGTCCGAAGTGACAATGTTTATGGCACCCATGGAGACTGGAGCTGATAGTTCAGCTGAAGAATCCTGCACTAAGGCACTGTATGAGCACATGTCATCTGTTCCCATGGATGCTGTATTCTTAGCTGTGGGTAGTGCAGTTTCTGCCTGTGTGGCCAAGATTACTGGGCAATGGCACCCTTTTTGTATTGGGTGAATGTGGACCAAATCAATCTGCCAGGATATTGGCACATTCCGTGGGAGCAGTCTATGTAATGCCATTCTGTTGCAGCTCAGACCACTTCTGAGCATTGCCATTTAGAATTTGGACATAACTATAGAAAGCTGTGTGGTTGTCTGTGGAATCTATGGCGATTTTTGTTACATAGCCAGCTTTGGAGTATTCCATGAGAGATCTCAATGTCCTACTGGGGCTGGTAAGGGAGTTGTTTGCATCCTTGGATTATCCATTTTTCTTCAACAGTGTCTACCATCTGTTAATGGCAGAAGGCCAGCAGACTGGCTTGATTATTTGGGAGGTGAGCATCGTGGTTCTATGTGGGATGTCAGGAATCATGCACAAGTGGCTGTGCTCATACAGTGCCTTAGTGCAGGATTCATCAGCTGAACTATCAGCTCCAGTCTCCATGGGTGCCATAAACATTGTCACTTCGGCCTTGAGTAGCATGAAGTTGGCCGTGGAGAGGTCTTTTACATACAACTGCATATACATTCCTTTGACATGTTCAGTTTGATTAGCCTATGGTGGGATTACTTTGATGGGACCACAGTCCCATGTACTGTTGTGCTGGCTTACTGGTGCATTAATGTGACTATAGGGTACAGGGTCCTGGGTTCATAACCTGCAAAGACAGGTTATTTTTGTTCTGGCCAGAACAGTGGTTAATGCATGCAGACTAATTAGGGCAATTCAGATTAGTCACACTCAATCCAATTCAAATGCTCTACTTTGGCAATCTTGCTGATTTCAATCACTGAGAAGTACACCTTTGGGGAAAGTGTACTACAGCAATCCCTGTGGTGTGTGCTATAACAGTATAAAGCTGTAGTGTGATATAGAACTCTGGTAGGGGTTCTATTTTCACACATGGGAGTTGTGGATGCTTTTGTGTCTGTTCCTATGCCTGTGTAGAGAGCAATGCATGTTTGGCTAGTCACGCTCACTACAATTCATTTGCCCTACTTTGGCAGTCCTGCTGATGTCACTCACTGTGAAATAAACCTTTGGGGAAGGAGTACTCTAGTAATCTCCATGGCATTTTCTATAATGGCATAGTGCTGTAGTGTCATAACTAGGGAGTCAAGAGTGCTAATCCCAGATGTGACATGTGTGTGCCTTTACGTGTTGATGTTTGTCATTCATGTCCTGTGTGGAGGTAGTTGTGAGTGTGTAACAACTGGACATAATGTTGAGTGTGTTTTTAAAATTCCTTATATGGTTTCCCTAGCATAAATCACAATATCCACCGTGCAGGGATAACAAATGTGATATCAGTATGTAGTCAGTCATGGGTTCGATACCATGGACGGGTAGGAGTGTGACACAAACATGCTTACCTTTTACTCTCCCAACCCACCCTGACTTATCTTTGCCTCTGTCTGCCTCTCTCACTCCCTCTCTGATGGATGTGGAGACTTACACCTGCTTTGCTTAGGCAGCAGCATGCGTATTATCAGTGATGCTCATGATCAGCTGATGGCCTCTGCATGGATTACAGCCCTCCTCTAGCTGATTACATGTGGAACAGCTGTGGTAACATTCCCATAGCCAATTGCAAGGAAACACTCCAATATCTAGGAGCATCATGTTGGTGTTGGGCCTTTTCATTGACTGTGATCAGGAACTAGATCTGTTGTTTGGCAAACAGCATCACAAATGGATTGGGGACTTACCTCTGACAACATATACTATGGAAACAGGCCAACACACAGGAAGGGGATGTGCCTGTCCTGACTACAGACAGTAAGTGCTGCTTTACTGGAGTTGGGGTACTATTGGTTTAACAGGGTGTGTGTGGATATGGCTGTCCTACATGTTTTAATACTTGCCATGTCAGTGCTATGGTTATGAGGAATCCCCATCTGTAGGGTCATCTGCAGACTGGGCAGTGTGTGGTTCCTCCTGTTCCTTGTGTTACCCACAGATCACCTATCTCTCAACTGCAGAAGATAGTGTGAGGATTGCAGACAGTAGATGGTGACAGCCGGGAGAGTTACTGACGTCATATCCCTCATAGGACATATGTTGCATCAAACCTTGTTACGACAGGAAATGTATGAGGTCATCACAGCGACATGTCAATATTTGGCCTGTGTTTGTGCCTCCAGCCACAACCCTGCCAACCTTTGTACATATGTCATGCAGTAGGGGGTGCATATGTTCTGTACACCATATTCATTGACAGCATATCTGCTAACAAGCCAGTGAGATATCAGACTGCTACATATGTTATGTATAGTAGGGGTTATATTTGAGGACATAGCCTGGGCATTCTGCGGGTGTGTGCACAGTACTGAGGTATGTGTAAGTCTGGTAACTGTCGACAGTGTGTGTATAGTGCATATGTACCTTGGCCTGTGTAGAGTCTGTGTTAGATGTCATTGCTCTTGGTCCTGTTCTATCTGATGTTACATGCTGCTCCACTGTATGTCACCCTATCAGATTACATGTTTGTAGGGGCGAACACACACATGTCCCGAACCACAGACAGCCATTGGACCACACTGTGTAGCGGCCCAGTATATGTAGGGTCGTTGTGTGAGTGGCTCATATGAGGATGGTGTACATCAGATAGTCCATATACTGTAATAGTACGCTAGCTTACCATATGTGGCTATGGCTGTGTTCACAGTGGTTGTGGTTATGCACTTTCACACAGGTGTCTGTTACTCTGTGGTGTGACATGCCTGTAGAGCCTGCTATCTATGCAGGTACATGTGTATTCCCAAATAGGAGATGTAGCCCAGTGTTGAGTCAGTAGCCTGCACTGTGCTTTGTTACATGCCTAGCAGCTTACTGTACTTATCCAGTGAGATGTCATGTCAACACACTTGCCAGATGTACTGCTGCCTGCCCACTATAACAGTTGTGTATGTCAGACAATGCAGTGGGACGCTGTTCGGATGTATGTCAGTAACTAGTGGATAGTATGTGGCCATGGCACCTCTGTACCAGCAGTTATTATGTGTCACGACAGACAGGAGTGTATGAATGTATAACCTATGGGGGCAAATGTACATGTTATACCCATCTACATGTCTGTTAACATCCACATTGACAGGTCTGGTCCACATGTCTTGCATGAAGGGGTTGTGTGTATACTCCTGGACTGACCCGATTGTGTCAAGCTGTCCACATATATGGGCCATATCGCAGCTGTAGTCCACAGGGGTGTTACTGTGCTAGCAGTGGTACTGTACTATGATGACCCTAGGATGCCTGGTGTCGAAGCCATGGCCTCAAGCTCAATGCCAAAAAGTGCATTGTCATCCCTTTTGGTAAAAACTCTGTACCCATGAACTACCACATAGGTGGTAGTCTACTTAACAACGAAAGTGTGATAAGAGACCATGGGACACAGGTAGACAGTAGTCTCTCCTTTGATAATCACATCACCACAGTAGTCAGGAAATCCTTATACGTGGCACACCTCATCACAAAAGGTTTCTCATCCAGGAAAAAAGAGGTCATTGTTCTCCTCTACTCGTCACTCATTAGACCCACTATAGAGTACAACGCCCCTTTTGGTATGTACCTCACAAGACATCTACGACAACTGGAAAGACTGCAGAAATACCTCTCAAAGAGGATTACTGGCCTCAAACAGATGCCCTACGCAGACTGTCTCAAAAAATTGCAGCTTTACTCCGTTGAATATCGCCTACTCATAGGTGTTCTCTGCCTAACACACAAAGCTATGTCAAACCCAAAGGTTTTGGACATGCTCCCCCTCCGAGCTAATGCTCTAGAGACCTAAACCTTGTCACCGCAATAAAAAGAACATGCTGGAGGGATAGATTCCTGTCCCAGAGGCTGCCCATGCTCTGGAACAAGCTACCTATCTATATCAAACAAAGCTCCTCATTAGCACTCTTCAAGAAAATTCTTGATGATTGGATGGGAGATAGGAAATTTACCCCGGGGATCACTTCTGTAGCTATGCTCAACAGTGGCACAGGAAAATAATTTTCTTGGGTAGAGAAAGCCAGGGTACCTTTTGGCTAGGCTTAGACAGACCCTAGTGCCAATCGCCTAGTACTTACCTATGAACCTATGTCTGTAAGCAGCCAATGGCACACATGTTAACAGCAGATGTGGCCTCTCACATGCACCATTTCTGTAAAGACAATCCCTATTGCAGTAGCAATGGTTTACAAATATACCAGCACTACATACGTGACATCCCCTTGCACTGAGAGGTTGAGACTATTGGGGTTGAGGTAGGGCTCCACTCCATGTGCAGGACATATGGTGAACATATATGTATAAATAAGTATACATACATCCATATAAATATGTACACATATACATATCTTGCTTACTGTATGACAACAGTTTTACACATGCTTTCAGGGGTTATGTAGTGGGATGTGTGTATGTCATGCTGCCATTCCTGCCATCACTCCACTGCTATTGTGTCCCCCACACATACTGGGGGGGGGGGTTGGGGCCATATATGTGTGGGTTTCACCTTCACAACACGTGTGTACCCTAATGCACTCCAGAGGACAGTGTATGTAACAGTGGTATATGAGCCAGTATTAGTGAGTAGAGGGGGGTGCACCATGACTAACCTAGGCTGTTACAACATGTGTGGGTATCTGGAATAAGCTGCCTTAAGGTATCTGAATGTACTTTACCATACAATCCACCTTGGGTAAAGGCAGACCTACAGCCTCCTTCCATACGGGATGTTCAATTTGTCAGTGTGATTGTGATTGTGTCAGGTATGCCTTGTCATGTAACAGATACATCCCATTGTGTCAACTGGAGTGTGTACCCCCTAAGGATTGTGTACAGAGTGTAGATAGAGGCTGCTGACCTATGCATCTTTATTACGTACTGTTGATTGTCTGGTATGCTGTGGCTCAGTCTGTCATTACTAATGTACTACTTGAAGACCTCGGCCTGGGCAGCAACATATGTCAACCTTTCCAGACTACTGTCTTAGTATAACTGTTTCACAGTTGCATTACACTGTTCATATGGATGTCAGTGTCTAAACAGCTATATGACATGGCACATACAACTGTCATAATACACAAATAAAGCTTTCACATTCATTTATGCACACCTGTGTGTGGGGTTATATCCATTGATATCTCTGTTGTTATATGTTGCAGGCTATGAATGTCATACATATGGGTGGCTCATAGAGTTTCCAGCTGGTAAGGTGGTGACTGTAAGAATACTGGCTGCTCCATATTCTGTGCACGTACTACATATGTATATTACTGTACAAATCTCTGTGTGTGTATGTATATATATATATATATATATATATATATATATATATATATATAATATATATATAATATATATATATATATATATATATATATATATATATATATATATATATATATATATATATATACATATATATATATATATATATATATATATATATATATATATATATAAATATATATATCTATATCTATCTATATATATATATATATATATATATATATATATATATATATATATCTCTATCTGCATATATGTGTCTGTGTATATGTATCCTAGGGATGGCCATGTCGTGTCTGGTCCTGGTTATGGGATCTGCAACACTTGGTACTGTATTACAGGGGGGTCGTGCTTGGCTATGGGGGGTATACCTATTCGTACCAGACGTATATTGTGTGGGGCCACTCAACCCCATTTACGTTGCATGAGGACATATATGTTTTGTTATTTCCCCATTATCTAAAGATGTATGTCTGTATATGCCTATATATGTATATATATATATATATATATATATATATATATATATATATATATATATATATATATATATGCTGACATATATGTATAACCTGCCATATATATTTATATCCAAAGATGTAGTCATTTGCATGTTTATATGCTCAAAAATATTTATATGTATATATATATATATATATATATATATATATATATATATATATATATATATATATATATATCAATATGTTGTAACTGTGTAGACATTAATATATTTGCTCACACACATACATCTAATCTACTCTCTGTACTGTTGAATGACTGGGCTGGATGATATGTTTGTGAATACATCAGGGATATGCATATCTGAGATGGCTTAGTGGTAAATCACTTTGGCTATGATGTGCAGGGCCCTGAGTTTGATCCTAGAAGAGGCTTCTTATTTTGTTGCCAAGCAGAACAAGGGCCATTGGATACAGTGTCATTAAGGCACTTTTGAGCAGTTGTAAGCGGGTTTGTTTGGGTTTGTGCAACGGTAAGCACTGCTAAGTTACAGTTACTGTTTCCTATACTCAGTTAGCTCCTGAATTGCTTCACCTATGTAGGCATTGCTTACACCTGTGCAAACAGCCTTAATCCTGCCTACTGCTGATTAAAAGTGCTTACTCCCCCTTAACCCCATGCTAATTTCTTTAAAAGAAAAGAAAAAGGGGTTGATAGGAATGTGGTGAAGAAAGGGGCACAAAGAGGGAAAGACAGTAGGGAAATTGCTAGGGATGTGCAGGAAGGGTGTAGGGAAGGTCATTAGTTGTCCATTTCTTCTACAGCAACAGCTATGCATATACATTGTATTTGGAGGTGGATTTGGACACTCAAACCCCTGGGAGAGGGGTGAGGACAACAATAATAAGTTGTGATGCCAATTAGACCGGATTACACATGTCCAGTGGACACATGTGCAAAATGGACAGCTATTTATGGGGCATGATTTTTTTGGGGAAACAGATTGCCCTTTTTTTTTTTTTTATTGAGGTGAGAGTGGGATGTTGGGGAGGGGTAGTAGGTATATTTGAGAAGGTAGGTTAACAGACAAGACACACAAGACACATACAGGGCCGGTAAATGACACATGTGAGGGGTAAACACCTTGGATGGGGAGGGGTGTTTGGAAGTCGCAAGCCCATGAGCCCCCAACTGGAAACTGTGGGACTGAGGTCCCTACCCATGGGCAGTCACCACTACACCTTCACGGCCCCAAGGTGGCTGTGCTGGGGGTTGTGTAGGAGGGGCAGGCTCACCCTCTAATAGCGCCACTCGGCCCTCAAGCTGGCGTAGTCGGTCTCGATACTCCAGATAGAGTTCCCTACGCACCACGTTCCTGGCCTGTTGACAGGTGACAGGTTCCCCTCTGCACCCGCTCCAAGGGGGGTGAACCCCATCTCCTGCAGCGGTTCCACCCAAAGGTGGTGCAAGGCCCATGGAGGTGGAGGTCCCAGGCTGGGCTCCAGATGTGCTGGTGCCCGGTGCCATTGCCAGCTGAGGTGGGACAGGTGGGTCCGCTGGGACTGGCCTTCCCATACGAGCTGTGTTGTCACAGGTTTATGACAGATATGGGTTAGTAACAGTCAACAGCATTCAGGATTAGTTATAACAGCATGCATAGGTATTCCCATTAACCCAAAACACCAGATTTAACACAGTTGCAGAGCAAGCAAAACACATGCATATAAGGAACTACAGTGGCCATTACAGGAGCATGCAGGTTTCATTGATGGCAACAGGTCACCAATATGGGTGTATTTTAACATGGCACATGCATAGACACAAATGTGAATATTTATAAACCATTAGGACATATGCCCCAACAAAAGTTTGGAGTGTACACATACCAGTTGAGGAGTGTCATTGGGTTATTTTGCACATACGGTAGGGGTGAGAGAGAGAGTTCAGTTAACAACTAATATATCCTTGTAGTTTTCACACCATTGTTAGTCAGTGCAGTGATCTTTTCCTTGCATGTATTATTACACTACCCAATGGCCTTATATTGTACACTGGTATGTTTATAGATTATTATATACGTGACCTGTGTCTTACATACAGGCATGACAGGCTGCAGGTGTTAATGCAACATATGTTGAGAATTGCTGTTATACACTTTGGGTGAGGTTCTAGAATGACAGGTTTGTTTTCATATACATTCTCTGACTATGTACACGTTTGACTATCAGTTATATGTCATTGACAGCTGCCTACATTTCTTGGATCATCACACTGACTTTTCAGGGGAACAGGCTACCAGGCTGGTGATATGGGCCATTTATCTGGACATGCTGGACATATTGGAACAGTTGTGGGGTATGAATATGCATACAACCTTCAATTTGAACATTCTAACAAATTATGTACAGCTGTTGGGTGTAATTATGCATACAGCTTTCTGTCTGAACATTGTAACAAAATCTGTACAGTTGTGGGGTATGATTATGCATACAACTTAGTAGCACGCCCAGGATCACAGTACACTGTGCTATCAGGGAATTGTTGTAATGCTTTCGACTGTTTTCTATCTAAGTCTCCCTAACTTGTACGATATGACTGACCTCTTGGCACTTCCAACTTTGTTATGCAAGACGTCATACCCATTTTATCTGCATACCACAGTGTGTGTGACACTGCTTAAGATACAACAGTACTATTTATAGTATGGAATAGATCGCCAAAAAATAATCCTTGTTTTCCCGCCTTCCTCGACTAGTTTAGACCAGTTTACAGGCATTGCTGTATTCTGGGCTGTGGTGTAGTTCCTGTGTTGTCCATTACCTTACTTGGATAGAAGGAAGTTTCTTTGCTCACCAGTGGGAGTGGGGAGCCTTGAGCAGCCTACCTGTCCTTGGGGGAAATGACCTCAGCACAAGAAGCTGTAGTAATTGGTTGTTTGGGACCATTTCCAGCTCTTTTGTAGTTCACTGTTTAAAATCCGCCTCTGGGCATTTTTTTCTGGCTATACTGCTCAGACAAGCTCCACGTGGGTTTACAGAGTGGTCCTAGCAGCAGGGAACTCAGAAAAGCGACTACCTTCTGGATTTAAGTATCTTTGTTTTTTTTTTTTCACTTGAAATAGCTTCTGTAGCTTACCTTGAACTAGCCTGAACTGTTTTTTAACTGATTGCTGCATTATTTTAAAATCTGCACTTAAAGTTACATTTTAGTCGAATATGATCGAAAGTTTGCTTGTTTGTTTGTTTAATTTAACTGTGGAGGCTGCCCACTAAAGTGTGCTAGCCTGTGTAATTAATTTATCACTGTTTCTGCATTTTCTGTGTGTTTCTACCAAAAAAACAAAAAAAACAAAAAAATAATCCTTGTTTTCTCGCCTTCCTCGACTAGTTTAGACCAGTTTACAGGCATTGCTGTATTCTGGGCTGTGGTGTAGTTCCTGTGTTGTCCATTACCTTACTTGGATAGAAGGACGTTTCTTTGCTCACCAGTGGGAGTGGGGAGCCTTGAGCAGCCTACCTGTCCTTGGGGGAAGTGACCTCAGCACAAGAAGCTGTAGTAATTGGTTGTTTGGGACCATTGCCAGCTCTTTTGTAGTTCACTGTTTAAAATCCGCCTCTGGGCGTTTTTTTCTGGCTATACTGCTCAGACAAGCTCCACGTGGGTTTACAGAGTGGTCCTAGCAGCAGGGAACTCAGAAAAGCGACTACCTTCTGGATTTAAGTATCTTTGTTTTTTTTCACTTGAAATAGCTTCTGTAGCTTACCTTGAACTAGCCTGTACTGTTTTTTAACTGATTGCTGCATTATTTTAAAATCTGCACTTAAAGTTACATTTTAGTCGAATTTGATCAAAAGTTTGCTTGTTTGTTTGTTTAATTTAACTGTGGAGGCTGCCCACTAAAGTGTGCTAGCCTGTGTAACCAATTTATCACTGTTTCTGCAATTTCTGTGTGTTTCTACCAAAAAAAGAAAAAAACAAAAAAAATAATCCTTGTTTTCCCGCCTTCCTCTACTAGTTTAGATCAGTTTACAGGCATTGCTGTATTCTGGGCTGTGGTGTAGTTCCTGTGTTGTCCATTACCTTACTTGGATAGAAAGAAGTTTCTTTGCTCACCAGTGGGAGTGGGGAGCCTTGAGCAGTCTACCTGTCCTTGGGGGAAGTGACCTCAGCAAAGAAGCTGTAGTAATTGGTTGTTTGGGACCATTTCCAGCTCTTTTGTAGTTCACTGTTTAAAATCCGTTTGCACGGCTTTCGGTTGTGCGTATAAGCGCATGGCGCGGTTAAACAAGGTTAAACTTTTCTGGCTCCACCAAGTCTGTTCTTCAAATTTTCCCTTAAGGAAGCTCTACTCTTAGTATAACCAGACTACTCACTGTATTATAAGCCTAGCACTTGTTCTCAATACTTCTCTACTAAGTAAGCACTCTCGTACTAAGTAAAGCACTACATCTACTTACCACCCCTGTGAATACCCACTTCCCTTAAAGGTATACCACTCCCTTATACTGTTCTAGCATGTCGAGTGGTAGATTACTGGCGTCGTCTCCAGTTCAGCTGGTCAATCTGGGCATCTTGAAACAATGCTACAATTGTCTCATGTACACAGACAACCCTCTCCTCCTCCCAACAAACACAAATACATGTGAGAGATGCAACTATATAGCCAAACTGGAGGCTGAACTCTCTCAACTCAGGACAGGCATGACCAGACAGGAGGAGATGGCAACCACACACACAACAATCCCAGTCCCACATAGACCTACCACAACTGCAAACCAAACACATAAAAACACAAAGACATACTCGGAGGCTCTAATAAAAAACTTACCAAAACAACAGAGGCTCCCAAAGCAGACATCCAAAAATCCACCACCTCAAAACAAAACACACGCAACACATACTTCAATAAATCAGTGTGTCAACCAATCGCAGCCCTTAAGGCCAAACACCTTGCCTGATACACTAGTAATAGGTGACTCCATAGTCAGACACACTGATGTCCCACTGACCAGGCTGAACAAGGCGAAGGTGACTGTGAGCTGTCTATCGGGAGCTATGATCCGCCACATAACACACGCACTCAGGTCACTCCAAAGCAAGTACAAATATGACTCCGTCATTGTCCATGCTGGTGTGAATGACCTGAGACGTACCTCCCTGGACTACATGAAAAGAGACATAGAGGAGCTCTCCGATTATGTAGCCCAGGCTGTAATGACCCTGACCCTGAGCAGCATCTTGCCCTCACCAAGAATGATACCACAATACAAAGACAAGATGATCAGCTTTAACAATTGGCTCAAGTACTGGTGTCACTCTAAGGGGATCCAATGTCTGTCTGCCTGGGATGATATGTTGGAGAAGCCACGCTGCTTTGCAAGGGATGGCTTACACCTGTCACCACTGGGCTTCCGGATATTGGCTAAGGCTCTTGCCACCCCCATAGTGCCTTTTTTAGGCAAGGCTCAAAAGATAAGCCCACCTCCTTAGAAAACAAAAATGGAAAAAAACTAAGGGTAATGCTGCTCAATGCCAGAAGCCTAAATCTCAAGATGCAGGCACTTGATGCACTCCTCAGCATGGAGAACATCGACATCTGTGCAGTAACTGAAACCTGGTTTAAGGCTCCTGAGAGCACCCCAGCGCTACCAGGCTATACATTGTATCATGCTTTTCGTCCCCAAAACCCGGGCCGAACCACAAAGGGAGGGGGAGTGTCCATATTCATAAAGGACACCCACACCTCCAGGTTAGTAGCAACACATGAAGCATCAGAGACCATACAGGTGCAACTAACCATAGGCAAAACTGCTATACAACTGGTAGCATGTTACAGACCACCCTCCCAATCTCAAGAACCCCACTCAGCCTTCCTGAAGACATTGGAGGATATGAATGTATCACAAAATACCATCATACTGGGAGACTTCAACTACCCAAACATAGACTGGGTACATTATTCTAGCCCTAATACCCTAGCCCAAAGGTTCCTGGAATTCATAAATTCAAATGCACTGGAACAACTAGTCACCTCTCCCACTAGGGAGATAATATACTAGACCTGATCATCACAAACATGGGGACAAAATGCTCCACACCGGAAGTATACCCCTCACTAGTGAGATCTGACCACAAATTAATCACCCTGGATATACATATCCCACCTCCACCCCAGCACAAAGACCACAGTGAAAAACTTCTCAAAAGCAGACTTCACTCTTCTTAAGACTGAGATGGTATCATTTAAGCCCACTGTGCCAGTGGATACCACATCCCACAATGCCGAATCCTTCACAAATGCTTTCTATGGACATCTCCAAGAATGCATGGATCATGCAATCCCAAACAAATCCAAGTCCCTCTCCACCAAATGTAAGCGTCCTGTCTGGTGGGCCTCAGCCATAAACAAATTGTATAACAAAAGAAGGAAGCTACTGCACGTCAGAGCGAAATCCCATGAAGGGAAGACATCTCTGATCAACATTAGCAGAAAACTACGTTCTCTCATAAAACATCCAAGTCAACCTTTGAGAGAAAAATCGCTAAGGACACTAAAGATAACCACAAAGCCTGCTTCAGCTATGTTAGATACCTGGGAAACCCTCAGATATGCTCAGAGTTGGTTCACAACAACAAAAATACACTGAACCCACAGATATTGCTAACATTCTGGTTGACAGGTTCAGTGCAAATTTCTCCTCCTTCACCCCAAAAGAAGAAATACTTATCCCAGCTGAATGTAATGTCCCTGTCATCTCAGATGTCCAAGTGAGAACCGCCCTAAACAAAGCAAAAAACACAGCATCAATGGGACCTGACGGTATCCCGGGGTGCGTGTTACGTGAACTCCAAGAGGAGCTAAACCCACACATAAAAATGCTATTTAACCTTAGCCTTACTGGGATATGTACCTGAACACTGGCGTACAGCAACAGTGGTCCCACTCCACAAGGGGGTGCCTCTACAGACCCTGAAACTACCACCCCATAAGCTTGACTAGCCTGGTCTGCAAAGCTATGGAAAGAATCATTATGGAACTCATAAACGGAGACATAGGGGACCTACAGACGCTTGACCCCACCCAGTTCGGCTTTGTAAAGGGCAGATCCTGCCTTTAAACCTGGTTGACTTTTGAAACAGTCACTAGAGCCATTGATGAGGGCAAAGCAGTCCATACAGCATACCTGGACTTGGCTAAGGCCTTCGACACAATACCCCACTCAGGCATCATAGATAAGCTAAACAGCTTAAAAGTAAACCCTTATGTCACTAGATGGGTTGCAAACTGGCTAAAGGACAGAACCCATAAAGTTAAAATCGCTGGAGCAATGTCAGACTCAAAGCCAGTCACAAGTGGTGTCCCACAGGGATCTGTCCTGGGACCCCTCTTGTTCGGCATTTATTTCTCAGATGTTAAAGCAAACATGGGAGGGCTGTGGCTGACAAAGTTCGCAGATGACTGCAAACTAGGTGCCATAGTCAATACACCAGCAAATACACACATCCTACAAAAAGGCCTCACTGAAACAGACAACTGGTGCCGTAGTCACGGCCTTAAACTAAATGCCAAAAAATGTATAGTGATACCTTTTGGAAAAAACAAAGTACCCACAAATTATCACATAGACAGCAACCCACTGAGTACGGAAAAAGTAATCAGAGACCTAGGGACCCAAGTAGACAGTGACCTCTCATTTGACACCCACGTTGCCAACGTGGTTAGAAAAACATTCTACCTTGCACACCTCATCATGAAGGGTTTCACATCCAGATCCAAGGATGTCATTGTACCCCTATATTCCTCCCTCGTCAGACCCATGATTGAGTACAATGCCCCATTTGGTATGTACCTCACCCGGCACTTGCAACAGCTGGAGAGACCACAAAAGTACCTCACCAAAAGGATCAAGGGTCTCCAACATATGTCTTATTCTGTCAGACTAAAGAAACTTCAGCTCTATTCAGTAGCATACCGCCTGCTCAGAGGTGATCTCTGCCTGACGTACAAGGCCATGTCCAATCAGGATCTGATGGACATGCTCCACCTCAAAAAATCCAAATCCATCAGGACCACGAGAGCTAAAGACTTAAACCTTGGCACAAGTATGAATAGGACATGCTGGAAGGATAGATTCATAACCCAGAGGCTTCCCATGCTTTGGAACAGGATCCCAGTTCGTATTAGGCAGAGCCCCTCACTGACTCTCTTCAAGAGAAATCTTGATGAGTGGATGGGAGATCGTAAGTTTACCCCAGGGGTCACATCTGTGTCACTGCTAGACAGGGGCACAGTAAACTAATTCTATTATATAAGGGGACCTTCACTGTGTCACTACTAGACAGAGGCACAGTAATCTAGATTTATTCTGTACATTTTTGTACCATTTCATGGGGTGGCAAAAGCCACATCACTATGGCTAGGCTTACAAATGCCCCAGGGCAGATAGCCTAGTACTATACTATGAAGCTATACTATATGAGAGAAGAGTAAACAGAAGCACTCCAGGGATTATACCTTTATTCACAGAATATTACACATTTATTTCTACTGGTACAACACTTTCTAAGGCTCTTATATTTATTTGTTATGACAGCACATGCAGACTGATTACTAACCTTCCTCACAGCACAGCCTTTGCCACCTAGCATCATAGGCTTGCTGGTTCGCAGCCCACTCATCTTCAGCTGTCCAGAGTAATGCAGTGATATTTAGCTATACCTATCCATAGTATACACAAGCTAGGCAATTATTTACTACTTAGTAGAATGAGTTCTTAGTACTGGGGCATTGGGCATCGGCTGAGACTCCTGTATCCACTATTTCAGTACACCCCCCCCTCCGCTGCTTCAGGTCAGCATGGTGGTGCCTGACCTGCTCACCAGTCCGGGAGATACCTGTGGCACTGGTGAAGTCACAGGCGAGACTGTCCCAGGCCTCCAATTTATACTGCAAGTCCTGGTACTGGCCCTGCTGTAGTCTGTGATCATGGTGTTTCACCAAGAGCCATACCATGATTTTTGACTCCTGGATGCCCCAGTGCTGCACTCTAAATCGAGTGCCTTCACCCACACCAGCCATTCTGCCTGCAGTAGGAAGCTAGAACCAGTTATGAGAAGTATTCTTGCCTGTGGGGTTTAAATACGGCCAATTTCCCACACTTTCCCATGATTGGCCAGTTTTGAAAAGGCTAAGCTATGGACACACCTGCTTATATAAGGTTGGCAATGCTTAAGTAGGTATACCACTAGGCAGATTGAATTGGCTCCCCTATACCCCTATACATTGCATGCACTTACTAACTTGAGCTGTGCTGCTGTTAGCATTGCTTAATAGTTAATTATCACTATATTTGCCATTTGGCAATAATTTATTCTTCATTACAGGTTATATATGTGTCTGGTGTCCGTGATTTATGTGTACATACACTGTATGGAGACTTGGGGACTTCTACACTTTATTACAATCACACCTCAAATCTATGCTTACTGCAGTACTCCAGTTCACATACTTATGTTATGTAGCAGGTTATGCCACTTCACACTGTACATAGATTCAGTTCACATGTTTGTTTTTATTTTCCTGTGGTGAGGATTAGTTTACTGATACCTCATTCATATCTACTGCTATTATGGCTTAATGGTTAACTATAGTGTACAGGGTCCTGAGTTTGAGCCTTGCAGAAGCAGTTTATTTTCTTGCTGGGCAGAACATGGGCCGTTGGATCCAGCGTGATTAAGGCACTTTAAAGCAGTTGTCAGCGGGTTTGCGCGATGGTAAGCACTGCTAACCTCTGGTTACAGTTTCTTACACTCAGTTAGCTTCTACTTTGCTTAATCTGTGCAGGCAATGCTTACCCCCGCACAGACGCACTTAAATATGCTTACTACTGCTTATTTGTGCTTAAACCTGCTTACTAGTGCCTTATTCATTATGACACTGACACTTCACATGTACATTTCATGCAGTACTCCAGTTCACATTTAAATGTTATTATGTAGGTTATATGGCAAAAGGATATAAAAATATGTTCATATACAGAAAATGATATGTGCTGCACTGGGACTCAAACCGGGAATGCCTGTTCATTAGATGGATGCTCTAACAACTACAATATTGCTGTGCTGCTTCATTTGCATATATATTCATTGTTATCCTCTTCAGCCTTTTCAGCTGCTTTAACCATAGCTAAGCGATGGTCAAACCCGCACGCCTATGGTTAGCTGTATTCGGGGTTTTAAAAAAAATTACTACAAGGGTTTCTTCATTTTATTTCAATGTACTGTTGCTGTTGAGCACATGGGGACTGTTGGTGGGGATATGCAGACACCTATGAGCGGTCTTGCTCATTTATTTACACTTTCTTCTGTTCTACTTTGCAGGGGCATGTTTATTCTGGGAGCTGTTCCCTCAGACATGCCTCCTGCACTCATCCACACTCAGTGTAGGATTTGGAGCTCAGGCAGTGTGCCTTCATTAATATGCATGGCATTCTGCCGTCCTCCTCCTAAACTGCCACTTCCATGCAGGACTTGATTAGTCCTGCACAGAAGATTAGTAAATCCGGGGGAATGACATTTATTCTAGTCTTGTTTAAGATTCTTCCATTTATTTCCAATTCATTCCAGTATTCTACAGTCCTATCAATTCTTACACTATACATATGTATGACAGCAGTCACTTGAAATACATGATGGTGGATGCTTCAACCTTTGCTTTCATCTTACTCTAACACCAGAGAAATGCACATATAGTAACTATCTTTTGGGGGGACGGTGCTGAAGGCAGGCAGGCAAGCACTACTTCCATATATGATTTATGTATCCCCTCAAACTTTTATCTTTTCAGTTTATTGTGAGCCGCTATTTTGTAAGCTTTAAACATTAGGCCATGGGTACAACATAGGTCTTTTCTGAAAGAATAAAAAATAAGACTGAAATACTTTTCTAAGCCATGATTTTTGTTGAGGCCACCCATTGGATCAAAATATTGAAAAAATGCTCTAAACTTCTCAGAGCATCTATAATCCTATGGTAGTGGCCTCCAGCTTAATTGAGTTATTTTTGTACATAGACAGTCACTGTCTTGATGATGGCAGATATGTTGAAGGAATGCAAGAAAAAGTAAAGTTGAACAGCAGCACTGAATTTCTTTCCTTAACCATATGTTTTGTTCAAGCCATCATTGGATAAGGAAGCTGTTAAAAAGGTTCAAAATGCACTTTATAGCATATGGGTGTGGTGTAGGGAGCCCAGCATGGAGGGAGGATTGGGGGAGTACTGGAGGTTGTGGAGGGGGCAGTAGGTAGTGGAGGGGTGTGGATCCCTTTGCTTAAGGCACCATTTCACCTAAGACCACCTCTATACACTGGGTTGTTAAAATGTGTCATCATTGCAGCTAAATGCCAGTCACAGTAAATGTCTCAATAAGAGTAGTCAACACAGTGTGATACACAAGCTTATCAAAATGTAAGAGTATTGTAGCTACAGTTAGTTTATCTATACGATTCCTAAAACTCTGCAGCATGAACTTAAAGATTGCTTGGGGGGGTGGCAGTGAAAAGGTGACACATACTGGAACCGTCCAGGGACCCCCAACTTGACACTTGCTGGGGGCCCCAAAATGCTAACACCAGCTCTGGGTATGAAATTCTGTAATTGAAATTGGCCTCACTACCAATGGATGTTGACCTCACTACACTGCAGCACTCGGAACTTTTAAAATGGTGTAGAATGCGAATGCAAAATGTCAAAGAATTGGAGCTGCCTATGTAAGTGCAGGCACCACTGCAGTACAGGAATAGTTCCACCTTTGGGTCACAACTAGTACTACAGGCATTATGTGGTATACATCCTAAATGCCTGCAATATGCTTCTATCATACAGGTGAAATTGGATTGCAGGCCTTGAATAGGTAGATGAGGACTGCACAAGTGCATAATCATTGTTTTCTATGAATTGTCCTGTCTGGACAAAATACTGCCTGAGGAACTACTCAGTGCAACCCCATAGCATGTGAAGCTTGGATTTTCAGATGTCAAAATGCATATATGACAGACATTTTACCTATCATGCATGAACCATCATATGTCATATAGGTGGCAGTGTCAGGGCAGGCCAACACTGGAGCATCTGAGTGGTTACTCAATGGCTTTGTCAGTATACAGGCTATGGTTATCAAGAGTAACTTATATGGGACCTTTCTGCATTATGTGTAAAGCATTCAGGTAGTGTTTGGTAAGTCACACTTTGCCACTAGTGTGATGCCATACCAGGGGTAAAGTTAGGATTTACCATCAGAATAGCATTAAAGGATATCAGAGTATTGAAGTTATCCCAAGATTTATGGAATCTAGTCATTACTTAGTGTTTGCAGTTCATTCTTCTCTAACATCTCTGTAGCTCATTGAACTGCACTGTAGATGCTCATATTTACATATATGGACTGCACGCCTGAGCCGTGTTGTTCTGTGTGAATCTAGATAGCATTTAGAAATATATTTAACCTACCTATGCAGTGTGTGCTCATGTGCTCATATTCTGAGTTGGACTTCCCCCATGATTGTTTTTTCTTCAATTAATTATGCTGAAACTTGAGCATGAGTGTGATATCATGATATTGTTAGCTTATGTAATGTATGGTTGTAGTAATGACCGATTAAATGACCTAATGAAATAAAATGTTTGTGTTTGTAGGAAATCCATGCCATTGCTGCCAAAGACAGGATCCAAATATTCCACAGTGTCCTACTTCAAATGACATATTTGTTGAAAGTCAGGTAACGATTTTATTTCAGCCATGAAATCTTGCCATATTGAAATAAATATTCATAAGCACACTTACTCATATACTAGTTAATATAATATGATTTCAGGAAGAGTATTTTAGTGAGAAAATCTGTTGGGTTTGGATCAGTGAATGTAGGATAAAAAATGGAATTCAATGAGATATAGCTAGTTAGGAAACCAAAGTCACATAATAGTTTATAAAATGGTGTGTTTAATAACACTAAAAAAGCATAAAAGAAATGTGTTTGCCCTGAATCATGGATTTACACTAATATCAAATCATGCTGTAGTTTTTGATGTTGACAGATAGATTTGTGATATTGTGGAGTTGAACTTTAGTTATATATGTGACTAGGAAGTTAATCAGGTAGATGTTGTTTAAGATATTACCTAAAATCTGCAGCAGCAGATATATGTATTTCATAATATTTATTTATTTTTAAAATAAATATATTTTGTAACTAAGTATTTAAGTAGCTAAATACTGTAAGTAAGTAAATAATAAAAAAAAAACTTACTTTATTTGGTTTTAACCCTCCAAAGTCCATTTGTATCCATTCTGCACCCAAACAATAAGCACTGAAAAGTTTAAACAGATACATATTATAGTATATCTTGACCTGTAGTATGAAGGAAAGTCAATACACATGAAGCTGCAAGTGAAGCAATGCTGACAAATTTGCACAAATGAAGTGAATTTGTACAGCTCTAACTTTTAGTAAACATACTGTCACCTAAAGAATTTCACTAATACTTATGGGAGCCCAGAAAGTTTCTTTTATTTGTTAATTTATTTTGCTTTTGTTTACCAAGTTTATTGAACTGGCTTTAGTCAAAAATCCCTTTTCAGTGGAGACCTGGGTAGTAAAGCTCCATCATATTGCAAACATTTTAAACAGGCATTCATTAATTGCATGAGCAGACATAAAGCATACCTCTCAAGTGTACCTCATTACGAGGAACGTACCTCATTTGGAGTCTTAAAAAGTTCATGTTCCTCGAAGTTCCTCAAAGTTCCACATTGAAAGAGTCTTTCACACATTAAGTGTAAGGAATTTATTTAAGTGAAATCCATGCTAAATAGAAATTAATCATATTAATTCATTAAAATATCTTCTTTATAAGTAAAACCAGCATATTTTAACCACCTGTGACCTTCCTAGTTGACGTTGTTAGTAAGCCATTAGTATAAGTTCCACAATTTGCCTATTTGTTCCACATTATGAGGGCTAGTGTTCCTCATTTTGGAGATGGAAGGTTGAGAGCTATGTCATAAAGTAATATATATATTAACAATTATATATGCATGTGTTTATTAGATCTCATTCACATGAAAAAAACAACTATTACAGTAAAAAGATACTTGTGCATTTAGAAGATGCTGAACATTGAGTATTTAAAGAGGTGTATTAGTGGGTTTGTCAAATAGATAACAGATATTGTGATCGCTGCTTAGAAGTTCAAAGAAATAGAAGTGAGGGAAGGAACATGGTAGGCCACAAAATGTTAATACTGTAGTTCAGAGGTAGAGTATTAACCAGTTTCAGAGACAATAATATATACCTGTCATTAGGTTTATATTAGAAATGTAAACGTTGGGGGGTCAGAGTCACATAAACTATGTATATGGCTCAAAGTTGCTAGTCAAACTATTCAAGTATTGGTGGAGACTTTGTGGGGCATAGCATTCTGAATGAAGAGAACTGGTTTGACAATGTATCAAGGTAGAGACTGTTTGTGGGGCATAGCATTCTGAAGGAAGAGAACTGGTTTGACAATGTATCAGGCTGAGTATTACAGCTGTAATTGTCCTGGAGATATACAGGAATTGATCCATTGATTTGATAGGTTTATTTTTAACTGTGTTTTAAATAAATGTACATTTGGAGTGAATTTCAGTGGTAGTGTTTTGTGGTTTAATAGTTTAGCTACACTGTTTGAATGTGTGGTATTTGATGAGTTGGTTTTAGCAATTAGTGATTTTTCCCCAGAGTGCAAAATTCTATTGAGAAAGTCATGGTGTATCAAATAGTTAAGGGATGGGCAGTTTTCTGGTTTACAGAGAAGCCGGTGTAATGTAGTTAGTGGAGAAAGAGCTAGGTGATGTGATAGGTCTAACCAGTTTAATTCTCTGAGTGCTAACCAGTGGTATGTTCTATTGATACAGTTTTCTACAAATTTGGGTATTCGGGCAGTTGTCAGACTTGAAGGTTCATCCAGTTCAGGCACTGTAGATGAGAGGTGGAAGTAGAAAAATGGAGGCTATACATCTTCTGGGTAAAGTTTATGCTGTATAACCTACCTAGTTTTTGATGATTGTTTTTAACCAAGTGTGATACACTGTGGTCAAATTTCAACTTGTCAGCTATGATGACACCCAGAAAGTTTGAATGGTTTACTTGTTCTATCATGGTGCTGTTGGCAGAGATGACTGTGAGTAATGTTTTTCTCGTAGAGATGTGTTTTGGAGTAAAGAGCAGTAATTTAGGTTTTGTTTTATTTTTTGTTTGTTTGTTTGGGGGGTTAGAAGTAGTTGTGAATTATATAGTTCTGTTTCAAGCAATAAAAAGGATTGCTGTATATGGTCTTGGAGTTTAGAAAGAGATATGGCAGAACAGATTAGGGTCAAGTCATTAACAAATGAAACTAGGGTACCATTTCTTATAGCAGTGTATAGGTAATTGATGAATATGTTAAAGAGTAAGGGGCCTAATGTAGATACTTATGAGACACCAATAGTTACTGTCGAGAAGGCGGAGAAATCATTTCTCCATTTCACTGCTCGTACTCTTAGAGGTAGCTATTGTACCACTGAAGTGAAAAGTTGGTGATCCCTATGGATGAAAGTTTATGTAAGAGTTTCTGGAGGAAAACAGTATTAAAAGCTTTTGAAAGAAATCTAGGAAGATGGTGGAGACTAGGTTTCTTCTATTTCTATGTGTGTTAACAGTATTAACAATAATTACAAAGCAGTAGTTGTGCTGTGATGAGGATAAAAGCCATGTTTAGTTGAAGACAAACATTGGTTATCTATCAGATTGTTCAGAATTTGTTCATTATACATTTTTCTAATATTTTGATATGGGAAATAAAATGGCAATGGGCCTTTACTTTCAAAGACCTCTACTGATTCTGCCAATGTGCAGTGGAATAATGAATGTTTTTTTTTCCATTGTGAGGGGTCTTTGTTTTCGGATAAGAATCGATTTATTAGAATTGAGACTGGATATGCAATAGCCTCAGCAGTGTTTTGAGATATTTACCAAGTAGCATGTCAGGGGTAGTCATGGTAGGCTTTAATTTTTCTTTTTTTTTTAAAGTATTTTTAATGGCATCTCTGAGAAATGGTTCTATATTCCTGTGTCGACAATGTCAGATTCGACATTGTCGGCTTTGAGAATATAATATAGACCCACTAAAAGTACAACTGAAAATGTGGTATTTAGAAGTAATTGACAATACTACATATCATGCTAGAAACTGGTTTGTATAATATAGCAGATTCTGCCAAAAGAATACAGTGCAACCATGCTGCATTTTTTAGTTAGTGGAAATAAAAATGTGATCTATACTTCATGTTAATTGAATGTAAAAACAAGGTGTAGGATAAAGTAAAGCTGTCTGACCTTCTGTTGCCATGCCTAGTTTCTTATTCTGTAGTCATTTGGTGCTATGATAATACTGAAGGATGAGCTATAGCCATTTTTAGCCAGAACTCAGGAGTTAACTAACAAGCTTCTGGCTGCTCTGGTGGTATAGTGAGATAAAGCCCTGAGTGCAGCCCATCTGATCCAGGTTTGATTAGTGGCTCAGGCAACTGACAGAGAAACAGGGAGGGATAGATGTTGCCATCTCAGGAGGTAGGGTGGTCTCATGGCTGTTCCCTGCACAACATCCTCAGTGGAGGTTTGGAAGGTATGAGGAAGAAGGCATAGTCCTATGAGGATTAGGATGTGGACATTGAGCTCCTGTGGAGGCAAGATGATATGTCAACATGTCTTCACTCCATGCTTACCCTATAAACATTACCAAGAGACCACAGGGGAGGTAGGAAGCAGGTCAGAACATTGCATGAAAAACCCCAGCAGATGGTGAGACAGATAGACCCCCAGGTATTTTTACGATCTGCACCAGCGCCATTGTGGGAATCTATGCGTAATAAGGAGACATCTGGTAGACCCAAGAAATAGACATTGAATACTGGAATAGGATGCAGTAGGATGATGCTGGGGATACCCCAAAATAACAACATTCTGATGGTTGTGCTGAGACAACATGTATTTTGGATGAAATTAAATGAGAAACATATGCCTTGGCAGAGCACGGATTACTATGTTTGCCTAAAGGGAATGCTTTGCAATGTAGCAGATAATTAATTATAGTTGAGAGAGAGCATTTAAATGTTCTCAAGTGAAGTATCAAAGAGTTATGATCATTCTGTAAATGTGGCAACATCTTACAACTACCACTTGCATAGAATCAAGATTTCACCCGCTGTAATTAAACTTCACTGCAGCTTCAGCAAAAGGAGGAATGCAGCCATGTCTGAGCAGAACCATTTTCGAAACTGTGCAACTCTGACTAATGAAATATTTTATTATGAAATAAAACTCTTTATTTTAGTGTTTGGTGGATCACTGATCAGAAAAGCAAGTTGATCTTCAATATATTTCATTTTTTTGCTGATTGAGTTTTTACTTGATTTTTTGAAGTATAAGATCATGAGCTCTCTTAGAAAGTATGTGTCTTTTATTATAACCAACCACATTGAGTACATTCAAAAATATTTTTGTTCTAAAGCATTGATCCTTTTAGCATATCAAAAAAACACAAATGCTAGAGATGAAATTTCAGTAGCAGCTGCATCTACCGTTGCTTATTTGTTTGTAAAGCTGACCAGCTGTTTGGCCAAAGATCAGTACACTGTTTTAGTTTATGCAAGTATGTCACCTCCATATCTGTGCAGCCTACAATGTTGTGTTTTTTCAGGTTCCATTACCCTGGCTGCTGTATGTTTTATATTACGTTTATTGAACCTAGCCATTTTAAGTAACCCTTGAGTTTAATTTGTGCAGTCAAAGTATTGTCCCCCAACCTGATAATTTTCACTCTTTGTAGTTTTTGCAGTTTGAAGCGTTCATAATACCTTACATTCTTTCTTGGCACCTGCCACAGAATGTTTTGATTCATCATTCCAAATGATGTTATGTCAATGGAGCACCATGCAAGCACAGTAATTCTTTTCCTGCTTCACCCATCTTAAGAAAAACATTTGGGGGCTCTCAGATATTAGTCATCTGCATTCTTTTCTGAATGGAAAGAAGATTGGTAACTATCCTTCCAATCTCTTTAATGATGTTTTGGAAATGCTTTATACCCACAGAATAAATGAAGCTGCTCTAGTGGCATAGAGGGATAAAACCCTGGCTATGACGCAGTACACCCAGGATCGATTAGCAGCTCAGGTAAATGACAGAGCAGCAGAAATCAATGAGAATGCCTGTTCTAGGGAGACCACAGCAACATGGGTGTCTTTCTGGAGTGATCCTGGTGTAGCATGGGGTTGTCATGGGAGGAGATTCTGTCCAAAAATGAGGTAGGTGGCAGACATAGCTGAGCTGCTACATAGCCAGGGTGATACACCACAACATCCCCATTACATGTCCACCCCTTGCATGTAACCATGTTACTGTGAGGGAGGGTTGAGTGGATAGGGAATACAAAGAAAACCCTTGGATAGATCAAGGGTTCACTTTGGATTCAAGACCGACCGCAGCAGGGTGGGGGTTAGGAGATCAATTGGTAGTCCCACAGTGGGAATGGAATATTGGGGTGCTAGGCCAGTGGAATGATGTAAGGGGATAACAAATATGCAGATTAATCTGTGAAATAGGTATGTACATTTCAACATTTCAGTTATCTTTGCCATACCTATCTTTCTTAGGTAAAAAATTAGGGTGGCCAGTTACATACAACAAGGAACTCTTCTTTCCTCCTCTAGCTAATAATAATAATAAGCTAATCCACCAAGATCTCCTCTACATCCTGTCTTCTTCTCTGCTATAATTCAGCTGGAAGCCATCGGGAGCCCATCCTCCTTCCAACTCCATCAGATGGATAGCCTCATCTCCTCTGCCCTTATATTTTAGTTGAATGTCTGAATCCTTTCATGTCTGAATATCTTGAAACATTATGTCTCTAGTGGCAGAGCAGTCATGCCTCTCCTACCTATCTGTCCTTTAGAGGTGTGTGTATAGTATCACCTGACAGTTACAGAACAGGCATATTTCTCCTACCTATCTGTCCTTTATATGTGTGCATAGGATCACCTAACAGTGGGAGAGCAGTCATATCTCTCCTACATATCTGTCCTTTATAGGTGTGTATAGGATCACCTGACAGTGGCTTAAATCATGTCATCATCATTTCATATTGCTCTCACTGCCCCTTATCCTTCTCACCATCACTTCCCTCCTTAACCTGCACACAAGGCTGTTAGTGGCCTTATTTCCCTGCAGTCACCAGAAATCCATTGTCTGTATACAGCCAGCCAGCCTCAGTACTGGACAGCATCACTGGTTCCCATACCTCATCCCGGCACTTCTGTCACTCAGTACTGGACAGCATCACTGGTTCCCATACCTCATCCCGGCACTTCTGTCACTCAGTACTGGACAGCATCACTGGTTGCCATACCTCATCCCGGCTCTTCTGTCACTCAGTACTGGACAGCATCACTGGTTGCCATACCTCATCCCGGCTCTTCTGTCACTCAGTACTGGACAGCATCACTGGTTCCCATACCTCATCCCTGCTCTTCTGTCACTCAGTACTGGACAGCATCACTGGTTCCCATACCTCATCCCTGCTCTTGTGTCACTCAGTACTGGACAGCATCACTGGTTCCCATACCTCATCCCTGCTCTTGTATCACTCAGTACTGGACAGCATCACTGGTTGCCATACCTCATCCCGGCTCTTCTGTCACTCAGTACTGGACAGCATCACTGGTTCCCATACCTCATCCCTAGCTCTTCTGTCACTCAGTACTGGACAGCATCACTGGTTCCCATACCTCATCCCTGCTCTTGTGTCACTCAGTACTGGACAGCATCACTGGTTCCCATACCTCATCCCTATCTCTTTTGGACAGCATCACTGGTTCCCATACCTCATCCCTATCTCTTCTGTCACTCAGTACTGGACAGCATCACTGGTTCCCATACCTCATCCCGGCTCTTCTGTCACTCAGTACTGGACAGCATCACTGGTTCCCATACCTCATCCCTGCTCTTGTATCACTCAGTACTGGACAGCATCACTGGTTCCCATACCTCATCCCGGCTCTTCTGTCACTCAGTACTGGACAGCATCACAGGTTCCCATACCTCATCCCTGCTCTTGTATCACTCAGTACTGGACAGCATCACTGGTTCCCATACCTCATCCCGGCTCTTCTGTCACTCAGTACTGGACAGCATCACTGGTTCCCATACCTCATCCCGGCTCTTCTGTCACTCAGTACTGGACAGCATCACTGGTTCCCATACCTCATCCCGGCTCTTCTGTCACTCAGTACTGGACAGCATCACTGGTTCCCATACCTCATCCCTGCTCTTGTGTCACTCAGTACTGGACAGCATCACTGGTTCCCATACCTCATCCCTGCTCTTGTATCACTCAGTACTGGACAGCATCACTGGTTCCCATACCTCATCCCGGCACTTCTGTCACTCAGTACTGGACAGCATAACTGGTTCCCATACCTCATCCCTGCTCTTGTGTCACTCAGTACTGGACAGCATCACTGGTTCCCATACCACATCCCTGCTCTTGTGTCACTCAGTACTGGACAGCATCACTGGTTCCCATACCTCATCCCTGCTCTTGTGTCACTCAGTACTGGACAGCATCACTGGTTCCCATACCTCATCCCTGCTCTTGTGTCACTCAGTACTGGACAGCATCACTGGTTCCCATACCTCATCCCTGCTCTTGTGTCACTCAGTACTGGACAGCATCACTGGTTCCCATACCTCATCCCTGCTCTTCTGTCATTCTCTTGCTCCTCTTAGCAACCTTCACAATATACTTTGGTATTTTAGCAGGTGTTTTGAAATTCTGATAATTTTCTCCTTTCTTAACCTGTTTCACTCCTCAGCAAACTGCTCAGTGTGGCCTTCAGTCTGTCTCACCATACCTTCTACCCCTCCCCTCCTCTTTCCAATCCTTTTTCTCATCCATCATCTGAGTCACATTTTATTCTGTCATCTTTTGTTTTCTTCATTTAAATCATTTCACCAGTGTCCTATGCTCCAACTCCACTTACTGTCTCCTCTGTTTACATTATCACTGAAAGATGGACAGGAATTTTCATCTCCACTTCCCCTGAATTATATTGCATCCCATCCTTTGATTATAAACTAATCCAGGCTTATGGTCTAGTTGTGGCTGTCATGTGTAAATCTAAACTATCTCGTGCTTTCTTTTATGTTCCTCCAACTATCTGTTCACTCTCTGACTTCCATTTTCTCCTCAGGCTCCTTCACTGTCTTCATTTAAACTGGCCAACATCATCCCAAAAGTATTTTTCTGGCTCATCATAACACTTAAGTCACTTTCAAAGACTTTTAGCACCTCCACCAACTAGTCCACTATTAAGAAAAAATAGTGTTAGAAATCTGTCAGTGTCACTATTAGGTCCATAGGCAGTAACCATTTGAAATGGCTGGACCTGCTTCAGTGATTCTGGAAATAAAATGGACTTGCCTATATCTAGTCTGAGATGATCATTTCTTGGGATATTACCTTTTCTCTAATGTATGACGATCTTTGAGTTACTATATACATACACAAATACATGCATACATATATATGCATGCATATATTGATATCTATCTATCTATCTATATATATATATATATATATATATATAAATAATCTTTCTCTATATATATGTGTGTGTGTGTTTGTGGGTATACACACACACACACACACACACACACACACAAAACACACACACGTGTATATATATATATATATATATATATATATATATATATATATATATGTATATATATGTATATATATATATATATATATATATATATATATATATAGGTTCACGTCTAAATTTCGAAATCCCAAAATCTCGAGTTTCAGAACATCAATTTCAGAATCTCGAGATCTTGGAATCCTGAAATTGTGAACCCTCTCCTGAAACACCACTAAACACATAAAAAACAAGCGTATGCAGGGGGGCAAGCCCCCCTGCACCCACCCCCCCCTACTTAAATATACCAACTCCGAGATCGCACTACAGCGAGGACAAGGGAAATATCCCAGTCCACGCTGTATGCCAATCTCCGTTCAGGATTTCGTTTTGGACTTCAAGATTCTGAACGTAACCTATATATATATATATATATATATATATATATATATATATATATATATATATATAAGTTTGTGCGTTGGGGGCCTTCTGCTCCACATATGGGGGTGCAGAACAGCTTACCCTTTGCAAAATAACTAGTTTATAATAGAAGAGCAATATTTGAAATGGTCTCTTTTCCTGCATTTTTCTTTTTTTTTTTTTTGGTGTGTTAGCACTTTACGCTATGTGTGATGACATTTTACTAGGAACCCCATAAATGTTACCTATGTATCAGCTTGTTGCCTGGGTCCTACCATTCCATATTAGCCATCGTACCATACTGCTTATTTTTATGTCTTCTAAGACAATATTTTCTCCTCAGTTAAATAAAATAGCCTCTCTCGCTCTCTACATATATATATATATATATATATATATATATATATATATATATATATATATATATATATATATATATATATATATATATATATATATATATATATATATATATATATAGATATATATATGCCTGTCTGTCTGTTTCTGTCTCTTTCCCCAGCACTGTTCTGGTTTAATCCTAGCATTATCTGGTCCTACTAGTTTTCTCTATGCGCTGTATTTAAATTCACTTTCACAAAATGATAATTTTTTACTGACCATACTTCCTGTAGTGTCCTGCTCTGTTTAATAATTGATGTACAGTCTATATTGTTTCACACTGTAAGCATCATCCCCTCCTTCCATCCAGCCTCCTTATCAATATTGCATCTTAGGTGGTAATAAAGATAAGTCCTATGGTACATAAACTAAACAAAATGAAGCCTGGATTTGGAAACAGAGGACAAGCTTGATTAAACAAAGGTATATTTTCTTCTGCTGTCAACTCATATAAAAAGCTGCTTTATTTGAAAGAGCCTTAACAAGGATATGCATATTTTGTGAACTCTTAATGTCTGCCATACATTTAGAAAAAAAGATGAATTCTGTACAGCTTAATAGGCAATATAATAGATGGATTATGATTTTATCTGTTGGATTTTCTCTATGACAGTACTATGGGAGATAATATCTATTGCTATGGCAATGTTTGTATATGCATTTACTTTACAGAATTTAGTTGAAAAAATATTCGCAGTTGGACAGAATAACTCAAGCACTGAGACACAGAGAGAAGAACAACGAAAGGAAATAACATCACTGTTACAGTCTGTGGAAAAAAAAGCCTTGCATGACGCATGGTCAGCAATGAATTCAAGTGGAACACAGGGAGAAACCAAATACCATCATACAAACGAAACAGGTAAACTGATTGTGCATATATATGGTAGCAATTTTACACAAAAAAAATGTTACTTTAAAATTCAGTTTTCACCTAACTCAGTAACTCTGCAAATCATATTAATGACAAAACTGTTCTACTCTATGAATCTTTGATTACAGTTGAGTGCACCTCCATCTGTTTCTGCAGTTACCTCCTACTGATGCTTGTAAGCATCAAATATGCGTGTTCTTATTTGCTTTAATAATTCCAGAACCTTGCTACATACAGGGTATAAAAAGATTTCATCTTAAAGCATACATCATGGTAAACACAATTGTACTGATATTTGATCTCTGTCTAATACAGCTTAAGAGATACTGAATATTATGTGTATAGTGTTTATTTGTATTGTAATAATTTTCATATTTCTCTTAATATGTTAACATTCAGATAACTACCAGTCACCACCAGTGTACCACATGGCTCTATCCTTGGTCCCCTCCTCTTTAACATTTTCAGCAATACCCTCTATACTTCCACACAATAAGCCATCCTAATACAATACGCAGATGATTCCAATCTCATTTGCACATCTGACAACAAGGTATACCTCTAAAAAACTTACCTAGAAAGCTTTAACAGCCACTGAAACATGGCTTTGTAACTTACAACTCATGCTCAACCCAAAATAGACCAAACTACTACTTTTTCCCCCAAATTCCTCTCTCATTAAAAAAAAGAAATAAATAAAGTCCTGTCTATTGAGAACACAACCACTGAAGAAACTTCTCAATGGCAAACTATTAGGGGTGATAGTGGATGATAATCTTACAATTGCCCTGCATATACATACATACATACTTGCGTATGATAAACTCATCATAAACTAGTGATGTTTTACAGCGTCAAAAACTCTCACTGATGTAACTAAAACTACACTTACCACTACTTATTTCCTTCCCGCTCTTCTTTATTGTAATCCCATCCTTACTCACCTCCAAGCTTCACAGAAATTAAAACTTGAACAATGCTATAACAAAGTTGCTAAATTTGCAGCACATAATCCACCACTGTATAGCATTGAAAAGCCTACATTTTTTAGCACTGCCTCATCAACTGCCATACATACATTCTTACCACCTATAAAATTTTCCAGCATCCCTCTTCCTGTCCAAAACTAAAAAACATTCTACACTATGTTCCAGTCAGTCATTGTGATCCAGTGAGCAAAGACTCCTGTATGTCTACAAACCTAACACATCTGCTGGACATTGTCTGTACTTGTACAGGGTCGGTAAGGCCTGGAAATCCTTTCCTGTTTCCATCAGATCTACACCCTTCATCCTATCTTTCAAAACCACTCTAAAAGACTTCCTGGCTAAAATCTGGCTCTGTTCTTGCTCAAAACCAGGATAAGCTATATCCCTAAATGTAAACGAGTATCTTTTCATTCATACTTCTTTATTGTGATCTAATTCTCTTCCCTTACATTTTCTCTAAATGTACCAGAAGCCTGTTTTCCCCTCACTTCATATTTCAATTCCGGTTTGTATTAGACTAGCTTACCTTTTATTTCTCTCCAAGCTGTCTAGAATTTCTCTAAATATTAAATGATTGTTATATACATTTTATCAGTTCTTAACCAATGTTTTTATATTATGTTTAATTTGTTATAATTATTTAAACTGCAAATGTTTTTTGTTTTATTTTTAAAGATTGTAAAATAACTGTTCTTAAAATGTTTTGTAATAATTTGAAGCTTTTATCCCTGGACCTCTACTGAAAATGGGCCTCTACCTAGTCAGACTTGCCTGGTAATCAAATGTCAATAAAAATAAAATAAATAAATAAATGTTACCTGAATTGTGCATATTTTAGAAATATTTTTAATGCAATGCAGACATGTTTGGATTTCATTTATTTTAAATCAGATGACTTATCAAGTGCATATGGCACATACCTCTCAACCTCTTAGTGCAAGAAGTCTTGACAAAGCCACAAATAATCGGGGGACAAAGGACCAAAAATAGGGACAATTTTTAAATCTTGCTCTTGCAAACTTAAAAGGTTAATATAATAACAGGTTTTGCATTAGCTTGGATTTTCTGAAGGGTATGAAGTCTGGTTTCAAATGTTTGTTATTATTTTCTTCAGTGATTTGCTATTGATTTGCCAGAAAATCAAATTTGTATGAAAAACAGACCAAATATATGAGGCAAAAACCTGGACATTTAGTGAAAATCTGTACAGTTGAGAGGTATGATAAGGCATACGATGTGTTTTTTTCAGGCTCACTCAAGACAATAAATAAACAGGTTCAAAAAGTTTTGTACAATACGTCACATTATTTCACAATATGAAGCAGTACAAAAAGAATAAAATCATACAGAATATGACAAATGATGCATAAAATGTAGGTGAATGCTGAACAAATTATCATAATAATAAGAGCTAGTTCAACTGTGCAACTGACAAGCAGAATTCATGGAGATGCATGGAATGGCCATCTCACTGTTCACAAGGTATGGGTAGCATTAATCATCTTGGCTACTGGGACCTTTCAGTGACCACATTGGAACAAGTTAGCCATATTGTGGGCACAAGCTTCATGTGTCCTACTCAAGTTCTGTGATTTTATGCTTTAACATGTTGAGAACCATGTCTGGTTTCCCAAAACAGCAGGAGGGAGTGCCACCACCATAATATATTTTACAGTATAGACTATTTCCATGAAGTGCTGTGAACTATAGATTGCACACACATTGTCCTTACCAACCTGGTCCACAGGAAACTGGATATATCAGTCAGAAGAACGTCTACTCTGCCATCTCTGATGTGGCATGTAATATCCAGAGCATTATAATGTCTCCATGCACTGCCTTGGTAATTTCCATGATTCACACATATAGCACTTATCCAGTCTATACCACTAGTACATGGTGGGGGACTTCCCAAAGGGTCAAAAGCTATACATACAAGCGGGTTACACAGGGCAGTGTGAGCATGTACTATGCAAGCAGGAATTAGAGCACACAAAATGGAGTGACTGTTGTACATTGCAGATAATAACAGATATGGTTTAGAGCCATGGAAGATGACCACTACGTGCATCTCCCAGACAGTGGCAGAGAATGCATATAACATGGCCCATGCTAAAACACATAACACCAATTCAATTTTGTGAACAAAGAAGGGATTCATCTCCTCTCTGGACAAAACAAAGTCACTGCTGTGAAGGGAGAAGTGTAAAAATGAGAAAAAAAATTAGAGTTTACATTTTCTCTTTTGGAATCCATCTGGTTTCAAAATGGTTCCTGACAAGTTGGGCCTGTCTTTAGTTTTCTCTTTACTGCCAACTTGGATATTGTCAAGATGAATATTGCTGATGTAGAAAGTTCCACCACAGAAAATTCAAACTGGTGCCAAATATGGAAAGGCACAGATAAGGGGTCTGCATATTCTACGTATGTAGAATAATATAAAGGTGTTCAGTTTTTACTGGTCAGTGGTTATAGTTTAATAGATACAAAATATTCTACCTAAAACCATTTAGAATGTAAAAAGAATAACGTTTCTTCTGCTCAAGGAGACAATACCTTGATTTCTTAGTTTCTTATGTACATATGTGTTTTGCAATAAAGGAGATTATTATTCCCTGTTGAACTGTGTTACATGAAGTTAGTTTTGACCTTAATGCTGCTATATGCACTGGATTTATGTGGTGTGTTCTATGCAGCCTAATACATCACTTTTTAAACAGCTACAGCAGCAGAGTAATATGCCAGCAAGGCCCATCGTATTAATAAGACCAGTAAGGCTAGAGCATACTGTAGAGTACAGGGATAAAGAGGCAGCAGCAATACAACATGCAAGGCAAAGGCACATGCAATACATTCTGGCACTGGCAAAGAGAACACAGCTGGTCCCCAGTTGTGAAACAAGACAAAGGCAAGACAGCATGAAATGATGCATGTTTTATCACATCCAGGCTGTGCACCAGACATAATCTTGGTTAGGGGTTGGGTAGGGTACTGCCAATTTCACCTGTACTAGTACTTGGGGGCATAGTAATAGATGTTAACAACATTATAATATGGAGTAGGATTATAATAGAAGGTTGTGGGGAGTCAGGGATCATTTCCTTCTGTGATGAGGTTGAACTGCCTTGTCATGACTGTTGGCAATGTCTACAGTGCTTGCGTGGAATCTCAGGATTCAAAGTGTTCTGTGATGGGGAGGTGCATAGCTACAGAATTATAGTGCATGCACAATGATGGCATGTCCTCACAGTGTGACACTAGAGAGCTTTGTCATCCATGAGCAGACAGCAACCATGGGCAGGCATGATACTGAATGTGTTGAACTATGGGAATTTTCACAAGCAGCCCAGGGGGACCTACCAGGTGTTGACCCATGATTCATTGCCATCTACAGCCTCCCAAACACTGATGGCTGGGTGTGGCACAGCTGACAGTGAAACAGTAATAATAATCCTGTCTGTTAACCAGATAGGCCCACTGGACACACAGTGCCTTTTCTTCTCAGCAGCAGTATGCATGGCATGTGGAAATGTGACTTTTGCCCAGCTAACTTATATTCACCCCCTCCCATGGCTAAATATGGTACAGCCTGTGAAGTGGCTGGGGGGGGGGTGGTTATTATTATGAAGTTTGTCACCAACTGGTGGAAAAGCAACTGGTTGATGTAGTTTGAAAAGAAGAGGCTCTAAGAGTAGCTCAACTCTGTAGGATACTGGTAGCCATCTGACTTTGGATAGAGTGGTACAGGAGAGTTCTTAAGGGAGGAGATGGAAGTGAATTAGCAGATTTTGTTTTCAACTGACTGTGGAGAAAATAATTTTTTTAGAGATGTGGCTACAAGGGGAGCCTGTATTCAAGTTGAGCAAGGAGGACTTTGTCTATTGCAGCTTTAGCTGGTCTGGTGAGAAAGGAGGCTATTTTCCAGGACTAGAATAAGAGAATTCATGTTTTTTTCCTGGTATTTGCAGTGTGGATTTGGAAGTTAATTGACTGGTCTAGCCATAAACCTAGGAATTTAAAGGCATGGTTGTTTCTGTTGGGGTACCATTGTGATCCGTGATGTTGTGATTTATTAGAAGTTTTTTTTTCGCTTTTGTGAATTCCAAATATCATATGTTTTACTTTGCAGAGGTTTAGGGGTAGCTTATGGTTGGTTAGTCTAAGGGAGTGGACATCAGAGTGAAGCTGGGTTTTAATAGTGGCATGTGAGGTACTGGATCAAAGGATAACAATTTCTTCTGCATAAAGAGTGATAGGAAGATTAGGGAGGTCAGAGTGCATCCTGTTAATAAAGATTAGAAACAACAGTGGGGTGAGTATTGAGCTCTGGGGTACTCCTTTATTAGGGGGTGCCGGACATGATAAGGATGAGTCAGTTTTGACCTGAAATACCTATTTATTAAGAAATCCTGGAACCGGGTGACAGTGTTGGGACTAGCCCTGATTTCTTGGACGGAGAAAATGAGCAAGAGGTGGTCATAAGATGAAACGCTTTTGTCAGGTCAGTTAAGAAAGCTGCTGAAAGTTTCCTTCATCCATGATGGGAAGGATCTTGTCTGTAATTGTTAGGATACTGTGCTCCAGCAGAAACATGGGCAGAAAAAAATGTTCATTTTGTGAATAGTATGATTATTGCCAAAAAGTGAGAGAGTACACACAACCATAGGAAGGAAGTATGCACAAATTGAGATGCATGCAGTCAAACATAATGGGCACACTCTAATGTCTTCCATTTTTTTTATCAAAAACTGCAAGAAAAATCCAGCCAAGCTAGAGTTTTCATTACATGATACCTTAAACCTCCTGTAATGGAGGCCAATGGGATATATGCAAATGACCCTTTAAGGACATCAAATATAAAAACTCTAGCTTGGCTGGGTTTGTCTTTCAGATTTTAATGAGTGGTTTGCCTGTGTGACCTTTTCACCCTTGGTTAGGATGTATATTTTTTAATAGCAGTCAGTTTTGCAAGCAGAAATTTAATTTATTGAAGGGGTAAAAAGGCAGCTGAAAAGGGGCTGCATGTGGGCATGGGCTTCAGGTTGTCCACCTCTGCTCTAAAAGGAGAGTTGCTTGATTTTTTTTTTAATTGTTTTATTATGTTACCTTTGACTCGACTTTGTTTTTGCATATTAAAGCCGTGACCATCCCAAGACATTGTTTGTTTCCTTCTAGAACCGTTTTGGAATATCAAGTAGTGCTTCTTGACATCTCTGTAGATGTGATGCTGTTGTTTTGTCTACAAGAATTCTGCGTTCCTTTCTAAGTAAAGAATAATAACCAAGGATCAGCCATGAATCCCGGAGTCTTCTATCTGCTGAAGGACAATTTCCAAGCAATAGTGGCTTCCTTCACCTCTTGAGAAAGCCATGTTTTGTTATATTTGACTTTAACTTTAATTTGCAGGGTTGTATTTTATTGTTTTGTTATATTTTACTTTAATTTTAATTTGCAGGGTTGTATTTTGTTGTTTTGTTATATTCTACTTTAATTTTAATTTGCAGGGCTGTATTTTGTTGTTGTGTTATATTTGACTTTAATTTTAATTTGCAGGGCTGTATTTTGTTGTTGTGTTATATTTGACTTTAATTTTAATTTGCAGGGCTGTATTTTGTTGTTGTGTTATATTTGACTTTAATTTTAATTTGCAGGGTTGTATTTTATTGTTTTGTTATATTTGACTTTAATTTTAATTTGCAGGGTTGTATTTTATTGTTGTGTTATATTTGACTTTAATTTTAATTTGCAGGGTTGTATTTTATTGTTTTGTTATATTTGACTTTAATTTTAATTTGCAGGGTTGTATTTTGTTGTTGTGTTATATTTGACTTTAATTTTAATTTGCAGGGTTGTATTTTATTGTTGTGTCATATTTGACTTTAATTTTAATTTGCAGGGTTGTATTTTGTTGTTGTGTTATATTTGACTTTAATTTTAATTTGCAGGGCTGTATTTTATTGTTGTGTCATATTTGACTTTAATTTTAATTTGCAGGGTTGTATTTTGTTGTATTTTCCTGCAGTGGCATGACAATGTTGAGGAAGTACTGCAGGTTGTTGCAGTCTTATAGCTCAGATACTGGAGACCAGTGAGTAGTAGCATTTCTACCACAGATGTAATTCTTACCTTCATTTCAATACTCTTTAAGTGCTGTTCTTATAGATTTCACAGCAATTTAAGCCAAACATGTAGGCCAAAGCAAGCAATAGTCACAGCAGATGGAGCAGTCTACAGAAAGCTGGTAAAATCTAGAAGGCTGGTTTTCACATAACCATTCTAGCAGGTGATGTATGCTAATTAATGAATTTGGACCAGAGGGTTCACTGACACATTGTTGCAATCCATATTCTGCTAGTGCAGAATATGGAACAGCACTGTCTTTTAGTCGGAAAGAAGGTTGAAGTCCCCCACTCATAATATGCATTACTACAGAAAAGTTTCCCTAATTCTGATACAAATTCTTCACTCAGTGCATGGTTGAATGGAGGGAGGGAGATGGGAAATTAATCCATCATTTCATAATAAGGCACTCGCAGATTATACATTTGGCATCTTGCTCAGATGAATTAAGAGAAAATATGTCTTCACACCCGTGTCTTCCTGAAAAAGTGTGAAGAGGGTATGTATATTAAAACATTGCCCTAAGTCTCCATTTCATAAATTAAAAGGTTGCATATCATGTTTTGATTTTGATTTTCCAAGGAAAATGCATACATATTCTGCTGTAAACCAGTAGGTTGACATTTATTTAGCTTCCTTGCATTTTCTTGACACTGTACAGTTAATTGCTAGTTTATTTTCTACAAGTGGCTTAGCCCTAAATGCTTCAGACTTATTAACAGAAACCTGTGAGAATATGCTCACGCTCACAGAATGGTGGGTCTGATAAGATATGGTGGGCACAACAATGGATTATTAAAAACTCTAAAGAAAGAGCACTTGACTTTGTGGTTTAAAAGGATAACTCTCTAATTATGACACTCAGATGGACAGAGTTTGACTTACAGATGGAGTACTAGAACTGCTAGAAGTACTATCTGCTCACTCACACTGGAAAGGTCAAGGCAGACAAGGGTGAGAGTAAGTGGCCATTACCAGCTCACCCATCCATGTGTGAGGATCGTGGTATGACTTTCATTAACACTTACCCTGTTACGAGGGTTGGGTTATTGACAGTAGCAGCTGTAGGCCTGAGTGGCTTGTACTGCATATAACCCAGGGTAGTCAGTCCTAGTTCATACAAACTCCTGCATAGGGAGCTCCCTAGAGCAGTGACTTCTTCTGAAGACACTGATTACTATCGAGATGGAGTTAGGCAGGGATGAAGTGGAGCTTTATATGAATGATAGCCTGACAACAACATGGTTGTTGTCTGGAAAAGGTAGAAAATG